>NC_134358.1:442252110-442552110 GCF_048569485.1 Anomaloglossus baeobatrachus | reverse complement strand
TGGAGTGAATTTTGTTGCTCCTACAAGTTTAGGAATAAAGGTTATTTTATATGCTGAGATTGTGACCCTTCTTCAGGGCAATGTGACACACGTGCCTTGTATGGCTCACGTGTTGAACCTGGTTGTCCAGCAATTTTTAAAACACTATCCCGGCCTACATGGCCTTCTGCAGAGGGCACGGTGTAATGCCTGCCTGGATCGACACACTCAGATGGGCTGTAAACGATAGGCTAGAGGCAAGCCACTCACCAAGCTGGACACCCAGAACCCTGAAACCCTTTAACCCCTATACAGTGATTTGGAATTACACAGGGCCCAAGTTGATCAATACCTGTGGAAGGCTGCAGTTCCAGAGAATAGTAGTCATGCAGGGTCAAAAACATTAATTGAGGAAGAGGAACAGAATGGGATGGCCAGGACTTAATCAGAAAACAAGCAGAGGTGAAATGCGGATCGGCCAACGAGGTACATAAACAGCAAGCAGGAAAAGTAGTCAGGTAACAAGCACACAAAATCATAAAACTGAACTGGGGGTAAAAGTAACAAGAGGTTCATAGCTTTGTCTGGCAGTGGTCTGCAGACAGGAAGAGCCTAAAAAAGGGTGTGGTGTCTTCCCATTGGTTGTAGCTGAATGATGGTACTTCATCTGTGAGATACCCACCACCTACATTCAGCCTGTGGTTCTGTATCTGTCAAGGTAACGCAACCCAGTGGGTGACCATAAGCTGCGTCCACCTGCGCCGCTGGCATCGACTCCTTTCCCATCATCAGCACTATGCACGAAAGGAACACGTTGTCACCTGGCGACCGGAGTACAAATTAATTGAGTGGACTACGTTGGTGACTTAACAGCCGTGTGCGGCAATGATGCAAACCTGTCTGCGGCCCTTCGGCAGGGCAAAATGACACACGTGCCTTGTATGGCTCACGTGTTGAATCTGATTCTCCAGCAATTTTTAAAATACCATCCCGGCCTACATAGCCTTGTGCAGCGGGCACGTTGCTATGTGCTCACTTTCATCCTTCGCACCCAGCAGCTCAACAACTTTCATCGATCCTGAAGTCTTAAGGTCTGGCGGTTAAACGCCGGAAATGCGATGTTCCGACACGCAGGAATTGGAATCTGCACATGTTGCAGCGTCTGTGGCAGCACCGCAGAGCCCTGCTGAAATACGGTATGACGTATACCCTGGGCTAACTTGATCCAGAGGTGGTGCAGATCACGCTGCTGGAGTGGTGTCAGATCAAGGACCTATGCACCCTTCTACACAGTTTACAAATGTCGACGAAGATGTTTAGCAATGGCGATGCCATTCTCAGCGTGACAATTCTGGTCATCTACAAGATGGAGCACACTGTAAGCATAATTCGGAGTCAGATGTTGGTCCAAGAGGAAGGGGAGGAAGTACAGGAAGAGTCATATGCAGAAGGGATAATAAGATCTATAAGGTCCAGACGGTGAGCGGCACCTAGGCGGCAGTCATGGTGGGGAAGAGGGATTAACAAGCGCGCATAGTATCAGCAAAAATTTTTGAGGAAGGTGCAGGAGCCCATGAAGAAATGGAGGACGAACTGGCGATGGGCATGGAAGACAGATGAGTGAGAGCTTGCTCACATTTCGGTTGTGCGAGGTTGGGGGGAGAGGGCAGAAGGAGGCACGATTCTCACCTCTCTGCCACCAACACACCAAGGACTTGGTCCTCCTGGATGCACAAGACACATGAGCGCCTTCTTGCTGCACTACCTACAACATGACCCTCGGATTGTACGAATTCGAAGTAATGCTAACTACTGGGTTGCCACACTGTTAGATCCCTGGTACAAGACAAAATTTGGCGAAATAATTCCTGCCATAGAAAGGGACGCAAGTATACAGGAGTATCTGCAGAAGGTGGTACGGATTCTTAGATCTGCTTTTCCACTAAACACCAGCGCTGCACAGAGTGAATCTCAACGCTTTGTCATGGATAGGAGGAAATGGTCTTTTACTTGTCCACATCTGAGGGACCGAGGGCTGGCTGCTGTGCTGAGATGGCATTGAGTACGGTGTCCCTGCAGAGTTGCACTTTTGGTCATATACCAAATGAGTTGAAAAAGGATAGATGCTGGTGGAAAGGGGAACAGTTGTGTTGGAAAGGGGAAAAAAGTTTTTGTCCGTGGGTTTGGTGGTTAAGCAAAAGTAACATTTGATGAAGAAACACCATCTGTTACGGTGGGACTGGCAGATTTAGATAAGGTGGTATATACTATGTTACCGGTATATAACGAAAATTAATAGGAAAAGAAAGAGAAAGGTATATATCCCCATCAGCAGTCAATGTCCACCGTGCTCCCAGATGGAAAAGGAGAGGTTGGCAACTGGAAGCTTAGGTGGAGGATACAGAGCTGTGTGGCTATGAAACTAATAGTTGCCTGAACAGAGTTAGACGCCACTGGGATCTGGAGACTAGGAGCCCTGTTAGCGTCACAGGGTCCACACGCCCACACAGCCCAGGAACTCCCTGTTAACATCACAGGGGCCATTGAGTACGCTGACCGTGTGCATTGGGGCCACACCTGTGGACAGCAGGCGCATCAGCAGCAGCAGGCCTGTTAATGCCACTGGGCTGCACAAGCAGGACTTTTAGTACAGGAGCTGGTCTTAACCGTTCTGCGTTACTAACTGTGGTGGCGGCCTGCATCGACGCCCTATCCCTGCCTACCTCTGGCCTAAAGCCGCAATGGGTTCAACACATGGAGGTGTGCTCTTTCGGAGCATAATAGAAGACTGCGCACCTCCTTGTTGGCTCCAGCCCGTTTTATAACCTGGGTCCGCCCCAAACCAGGGTGGACGACAATGCACCTCCTGAAGACAAAAGCAGAGTGAGGCTATGTGCGCAAACTGCGTCTTTTTGACGCTGCGTTTTTGTGCGTTTTTGGCCGCTAAAAACGCACAAAAACGCACCTGCGTCGAAAAAACGCATCAAAAAACGCATGCGTTTTTGCTGCGATTTGGTGCATTTTTGGCTGCGTTTTGCTGCGTTTTTGATCTGTGCGTTTTGCTGCGTTTTTCAAATGCATTGCATGGGCGGAAAATGCAGAAAAACGCAGGAAAGAACTGACATGTCCATTTTTTTTTTTAACTCAAAAACGCAGGTAAAAAAAACAGATGTGTGCGGACAGCAAAAATGAAATCTCATAGACTTTGCTGGGGAATCAAAGTCCTGCAGTTTTGAGGCCAAAAACGCACCCGAAAAACGCGCAAAAACGCCGCGAAAAACGCACTGTGCGCACATAGCCTGACACGTCATGAGTGGCATAACTAGCATCCTATTTGGAACTGCAACTTCAATAATGACCTCATGGCTGCCACGACACAAACACCTCACCAGTCATCGTCTGACCATCAATACTGAGGTGACAAGTTATAGGGGCGGGCCTCTGCAAGCCATTTGGGAGTGGCCTGGCCACATCGTCAGGACACCTGATGCCCTGTGGTCTATATGGGCCCCCCACATCAGGGGCAGGGCCAAAGAGTTCATTACTGGACCTAGTCTCTGATGCAGTAAGTGCCTGAGCATGCTCAGTAGCATGAAATACAGTCTCTGAAAAAAGACTATCAGCTTTAGCATGGTGTCTAGGCACAAAACAGGACTTAGACCCGACACGGAGTGCAAGTACCTGTGCAAAGAGGCTTTTCACACTAAGTGTGGGAGCATGCGCTGTATCCCGAAATGAAGACTTAGCCTCAGGAATTGCACAGTCAGGCTGAGCATACTCACTAGGCGAAACACTGTAGTTAGGCTGCGGCTGGGGTAAATCGGCACACGCATGCGCACTAGCTGCCTCTCCACACTTAGACGTGGAGGAGAAATTGCTCTTCGGGTGTGGACTTGGAGATGCTGTCTATGAACAGAAGGAAAAGATAAAGGAAGCCTCACTTTCTATCCTTCCGAATGATCAAATGCAGGAATGAATTCCCTGAGTTTGCTAAAAAATTAGCGTAACAAAATGTGCATGAGGGTGTCATGCAGAGGTGCTGCAAATAGATTTGCACCAGTGGGACACTAATGGAAGTCCAACAGCCAGTTCTTGTATGCCACTAAATGGCAGCATTTTTTGCTATCATTATAGCTTATTAAAAACAGAGCAGGAGGGTGTCCTGCACAGGTGCTAGAAATAGCTTGGCACCAGTGGGACAATAATGAAATACAACAGCCAGTTCTTGTATGCCACTAAATGGCAGCATTTTTTGCTATCATTATAGCTTATTAAAAACAGAGCAGGAGGGTGTCCTGCACAGGTGCTAGAAATAGCTTGGCACCAGTGGGACAATAATGAAATACAACAGCCAGTTCTTGTATGCCACTAAATGGCAGCATTTTTTGCTATCATTAGAGCTTATTAAAAACAGAGCAGGAGGGTGTCCTGCACAGGTGCTGCACATAGATTTGCACCAGTGGGGCACTAATGGACTACAACAGCCACTTCTTGTATGCCACTAAGTTTACTCAATTTTTGGTATTATAATGTCTTAGTAACAATGAGTTTGAGTGTGCAATGCAGGCAGACGTGCTGCAAATATCTTTGCACTAGTGGGACAATACAGAAGTCCAACACCCACTTTTAGGATGCCACTAAGTTCACTCAGTGTTTGCTAGTATAATGGCTTAGTAACAATGAGTTTGAGTGTGCAATGCAGAAGTGCTGCAAATAGATTTGCAATAGTGGGACACTAATGGAAGTCCAACACCCACTTTTAGGATGCCACTAAGTTTACTCAGTGTTTGCTAGTATAATGGCTTAGTAACAATGAGTTTGAGTGTGCAAAGGGCAGGAGGGTACAGTGGTAGGGTTGTGGGTCTGGGTAGAGGAAAGGAAGCCTCCCTTTCTATCCCTCCTAATGGGGAAATGCAGCAAGGAAATCCCTGACCTTAGCTACACAGACGCTGTCATCTTGTGTAGCTGTTAAAATCTGTTTTCACGGACCTGACTGTCACCTATGGCTCTGACCCTGCCGGTATTAGCCCTTACAAGGACTAATAGAAACTTCTATCCCTATTCTGTATAGCGCTGTGTATAGAGCGTACACAGCAGTATCGGAGACAGGAGCTACGCCAGCGGTGACTGACACCAAGACGCAGAAGGCAGATAATGGCGTGCTGGAGGAAAATGTCCGTTTTTATAATGCAGGGACATGTGACATGGACATCCTATCACACATGCCGTTGCTTCTCTGGCTAAAAGTCCACTTAGCTGTGTGTGTGTCTGGGATTGGCTGACATGCTGGCCCGCCCCACTACACGCGCGCACTTAGGGAAGGAAGACAAGGAAAAAAAAAAAAATTGGCGATCGCCTTTATACAAACAGCAGTGATCTGAATGCGCTGTTCCCGCACACTATACACTGAAATTTCATAATAGTGTGAGTCACAGAGTGACTTACACTATTACAGCGGAAAGCCAGCTAGTAATTAGCTGGTCTTTTTGCTGCTAGAACCGTTCTCGAACGTATCTAGAACTATCGAGCTTTAGCAAAAAGCTTGAGTTCTAGTTCTATCTAGAACAGCCCCCAAAATCACTCGAGCCGCGAACTGGAGAACCTCGAACCGCGCTCAACTCTAGTGAGGTGTGTGTGAGAGTGAGTGTGATCTGATGTGTGTGTGTGTCTGTTCTTATGTGTGTGCGTGTGTGTGTGTTCTGCCGCTGCAGGACCTTGATGCACTCACCTGCCTCCGGTCGGCGTCTGGTGAGTATGACTGCGGGGTCTTCTGTCTTCTCTCTTCTGGGGGTGCCCGCTGCCTATAATGAAGTGGCTTGCAGTGTCTTTAACTCTTTCACCGCTGTATGACACTTCATTATTGACCGCAGCGTATGCCGGCTCCCTGCGTGCGGAGGTCCGGGGCGAGCGGCTAATCCATGTGGGGGGCGGGGCCAGGCCGAAGCGAGTGGACAATCCGTGGGGGGGCGGGGCCAGGCCGAGCCCAGAGCGGCTAATCCATGCGGGGGGCGGGGCCAGGCCGAGCGGCTAATCCGTGGAGGGGCGGGGCCAGGCCGAGCCCAACGGCCAATCCGACAGTTGTCACTTTTATGACACTGTCACAGTGACACATTTTTGGAGCAAGACAGACAGACAGAAAGAATAAGGCAATTATATACATAGACTAGAAGGTGGCCCGATTCTATGCATTGGGTATTCTAGAATTTACGTATTGTGTAGTTAATGTATGATTTTTGTTATATATATATATAGATGTTGTGTGTAGTTACCAAGTGTTTGTGTAGGGCGCTGTACATGTTCTGGGTGTTGTCTGGGTGTGGCGGGGGGTGAGAGCGGTGTTTGTGTGTTGCGTGGGGGAGGTGTGCACCCCCTATCGTGCTCCATCCCCCATGCTGCTCACCCCCCATCGTGCTCCATCCCCCATGCTGCGCACCCCCCATCGTGCTCCATCCCCCATGCTGCGCACCCCCCATCGTGCTCCATCCCCCATGCTGCGCACCCCCCATCGTGCTCCATCCCCCATGCTGCGCACCCCCCATCGTGCTCCATCCCCCATGCTGCGCACCCCCCATCGTGCTCCATCCCCCATGCTGCGCACCCACCATCATGCTCCATCCCCCATGCTGCGCACCCCCCATCGTGCTCCATCCCCCATGCTGCGCACTCCCCATTGTGCCCCATCCCCCATGCTGCGCACTCCCCATCGTGCTCCATCCCCCATGCTGCGCATTCCCCATCGTGCTCCATCCCTCATGCTGCGCACTCCCAAATGTGCTCCATCCCCCATGCTGCGCACTCCCAAACGTGCTCCATCCCCCATGCTGCGCACTCCCAAACGTGCTCCATCCCCCATGCTGCGCACTCCCCATCGTGCTCCATCCCCCATGCTGCGCACTCCCCATCATGCTCCATCCCCCATGCTGCGCACCCCCCATCATGCTCCATCCCCCATGCTGCGCACCCCCCATCATGCTCCATCCCCCATGCTGAGCACTCCCCATTGTGCCCCATCCCCCATGCTGCGCACTCCCCATCGTGTTCCATCCCCCATGCTGCGCATTCCCCATCGTGCTCCATCCCTCATGC
Source organism: Anomaloglossus baeobatrachus (assembly GCF_048569485.1). NCBI lineage: Eukaryota > Metazoa > Chordata > Amphibia > Anura > Aromobatidae > Anomaloglossus > Anomaloglossus baeobatrachus. Next base: position 442,545,045 of record NC_134358.1, on the reverse strand, counting down.
TGCGCACTCCCAAACGTGCTCCATCCCCCATGCTGCGCACTCCCAAACGTGCTCCATCCCCCATGCTGCGCACTCCCAAACGTGCTCCATCCCCCATGCTGCGCACTCCCCATCGTGCTCCATCCCCCATGCTGCGCACTCCCCATCATGCTCCATCCCCCATGCTGCGCACCCCCCATCGTGCTCCATCCCCTATGCTGCGCACTTCCCCATCGTGCTCCATCCGCCATGCTGCGCACTCCCCATCGTGCTCCATCCCCCAAGCTGTGCACCCCCCATCGTGCTCCATCCCCCATGCTGTGCACCCCCCATCGTGCTCCACAGTCACACATCAGACAGTATACACGTACACATCTGATCGCATACACTCACACCCCACTTCTGCCTGTGTCCTCCGGTGTGTGGTCCCAGCAGCTGTGCTGCACACAGTGCTCCTCTGCCTTCTGCCGACACGCATACATCCGACCGCATACACGCACACATCCGAACGCATACACGCACACATCCTATCGCATACACGCACACATCCTATCGCATACACGCACACATCCTATCGCATACACACACTGACGATACACATACGTGCTCACACACTCACAACATCTGGAGATACCACATGCTTCTGGCCATGTGACCCTCCGGCAGGTCCTGGAAGGTCACTGCACGCACAGTATCGCCGCCGAGAAGCAAGCGATATCACGGGATGTTGTGAGTGTGTGGATGCGATCTGATGTGTGTGTGAGGTGTGTGTGAGAGTGAGTGAGATCTGATGTGTGTGTGTGTGAGAGTGAGTGTGATCTGATGTGTGTGTGTGTCTGTTCTTATGTGTGTGCGTGTGTGTGTGTTCTGCCGCTGCAGGACCTTGATGCACTCACCTGCCTCCGGTCGGCGTCTGGTGAGTATGACTGCGGGGTCTTCTGTCTTCTCTCTTCTGGGGGTGCCCGCTGCCTATAATGAAGTGGCTTGCAGTGTCTTTAACTCTTTCACCGCTGTATGACACTTCATTATTGACCGCAGCGTATGCCGGCTCCCTGCGTGCGGAGGTCCGGGGCGAGCGGCTAATCCATGTGGGGGGCGGGGCCAGGCCGAAGCGAGTGGACAATCCGTGGGGGGGCGGGGCCAGGCCGAGCCCAGAGCGGCTAATCCATGCGGGGGGCGGGGCCAGGCCGAGCGGCTAATCCGTGGAGGGGCGGGGCCAGGCCGAGCCCAACGGCCAATCCGACAGTTGTCACTTTTATGACACTGTCACAGTGACACATTTTTGGAGCAAGACAGACAGACAGAAAGAATAAGGCAATTATATACATAGACTAGAAGGTGGCCCGATTCTATGCATTGGGTATTCTAGAATTTACGTATTGTGTAGTTAATGTATGATTTTTGTTATATATATATATATATAGATGTTGTGTGTAGTTACCAAGTGTTTGTGTAGGGCGCTGTACATGTTCTGGGTGTTGTCTGGGTGTGGCGGGGGGTGAGAGCGGTGTTTGTGTGTTGCGTGGGGGAGGTGTGCACCCCCTATCGTGCTCCATCCCCCATGCTGCTCACCCCCCATCGTGCTCCATCCCCCATGCTGCGCACCCCCCATCGTGCTCCATCCCCCATGCTGCGCACCCCCCATCGTGCTCCATCCCCCATGCTGCGCACTCCCCATCGTGCTCCATCCCCCATGCTGCGCACTCCCCATCATGCTCCATCCCCCATGCTGCGCACCCCCCATCGTGCTCCATCCCCCATGCTGCGCACCCACCATCATGCTCCATCCCCCATGCTGCGCACCCCCCATCGTGCTCCATCCCCCATGCTGCGCACTCCCCATTGTGCCCCATCCCCCATGCTGCGCACTCCCCATCGTGCTCCATCCCCCATGCTGCGCATTCCCCATCGTGCTCCATCCCTCATGCTGCGCACTCCCAAATGTGCTCCATCCCCCATGCTGCGCACTCCCAAACGTGCTCCATCCCCCATGCTGCGCACTCTCAAACGTGCTCCATCCCCCATGCTGCGCACTCCCCATCGTGCTCCATCCCCCATGCTGCGCACTCCCCATCATGCTCCATCCCCCATGCTGCGCACCCCCCATCATGCTCCATCCCCCATGCTGCGCACCCCCCCATCATGCTCCATCCCCCATGCTGAGCACTCCCCATTGTGCCCCATCCCCCATGCTGCGCACTCCCCCATCGTGTTCCATCCCCCATGCTGCGCATTCCCCATCGTGCTCCATCCCTCATGCTGCGCACTCCCAAACGTACTCCATCCCCCATGCTGCGCACTCCCAAACGTGCTCCATCCCCCATGCTGCGCACTCCCAAACGTGCTCCATCCCCCATGCTGCGCACTCCCCATCGTGCTCCATCCCCCATGCTGCGCACTCCCCATCATGCTCCATCCCCCATGCTGCGCACCCCCCATCGTGCTCCATCCCCTATGCTGCGCACTTCCCCATCGTGCTCCATCCCCCAAGCTGTGCACCCCCCATCGTGCTCCATCCCCCATGCTGTGCACCCCCCATCGTGCTCCACAGTCACACATCAGACAGTATACACGTACACATCTGATCGCATACACTCACACCCCACTTCTGCCTGTGTCCTCCGGTGTGTGGTCCCAGCAGCTGTGCTGCACACAGTGCTCCTCTGCCTTCTGCCGACACGCATACATCCGACCGCATACACGCACACATCCGAACGCATACACGCACACATCCTATCGCATACACGCACACATCCTATCGCATACACGCACACATCCTATCGCATACACACACTGACGATACACATACGTGCTCACACACTCACAACATCTGGAGATACCACATGCTTCTGGCCATGTGACCCTCCGGCAGGTCCTGGAAGGTCACTGCACGCACAGTATCGCCGCCGAGAAGCAAGCGATATCACGGGATGTTGTGAGTGTGTGGATGCGATCTGATGTGTGTGTGAGGTGTGTGTGAGAGTGAGTGAGATCTGATGTGTGTGTGTGTGAGAGTGAGTGTGATCTGATGTGTGTGTGTGTCTGTTCTTATGTGTGTGCGTGTGTGTGTGTTCTGCCGCTGCAGGACCTTGATGCACTCACCTGCCTCCGGTCGGCGTCTGGTGAGTATGACTGCGGGGTCTTCTGTCTTCTCTCTTCTGGGGGTGCCCGCTGCCTATAATGAAGTGGCTTGCAGTGTCTTTAACTCTTTCACCGCTGTATGACACTTCATTATTGACCGCAGCGTATGCCGGCTCCCTGCGTGCGGAGGTCCGGGGCGAGCGGCTAATCCATGTGGGGGGCGGGGCCAGGCCGAAGCGAGTGGACAATCCGTGGGGGGGCGGGGCCAGGCCGAGCCCAGAGCGGCTAATCCATGCGGGGGGCGGGGCCAGGCCGAGCGGCTAATCCGTGGAGGGGCGGGGCCAGGCCGAGCCCAACGGCCAATCCGACAGTTGTCACTTTTATGACACTGTCACAGTGACACATTTTTGGAGCAAGACAGACAGACAGAAAGAATAAGGCAATTATATACATAGACTAGAAGGTGGCCCGATTCTATGCATTGGGTATTCTAGAATTTACGTATTGTGTAGTTAATGTATGATTTTTGTTATATATATATATATAGATGTTGTGTGTAGTTACCAAGTGTTTGTGTAGGGCGCTGTACATGTTCTGGGTGTTGTCTGGGTGTGGCGGGGGGTGAGAGCGGTGTTTGTGTGTTGCGTGGGGGAGGTGTGCACCCCCATCGTGCTCCATCCCCCATGCTGCGCACCCCCCATCGTGCTCCATCCCCCATGCTGCGCACCCCCCATCGTGCTCCATCCCCCATGCTGCGCACCCCCCATCGTGCTCCATCCCCCATGCTGCGCACCCCCCATCGTGCTCCATCCCCGATGCTGCGCACCCACCATCATGCTCCATCCCCCATGCTGCGCACCCCCCATCGTGCTCCATCCCCCATGCTGCGCACTCCCCATTGTGCCCCATCCCCCATGCTGCGCACTCCCCATCGTGCTCCATCCCCCATGCTGCGCATTCCCCATCGTGCTCCATCCCTCATGCTGCGCACTCCCAAATGTGCTCCATCCCCCATGCTGCGCACTCCCAAACGTGCTCCATCCCCCATGCTGCGCACTCCCAAACGTGCTCCATCCCCCATGCTGCGCACTCCCAAACGTGCTCCATCCCCCATGCTGCGCACTCCCCATCGTGCTCCATCCCCCATGCTGCGCACTCCCCATCATGCTCCATCCCCCATGCTGCGCACCCCCCATCATGCTCCATCCCCCATGCTGCGCACCCCCCATCATGCTCCATCCCCCATGCTGCGCACTCCCCATTGTGCCCCATCCCCCATGCTGCGCATTCCCCATCGTGCTCCATCCCTCATGCTGCGCACTCCCAAACGTGCTCCATCCCCCATGCTGCGCACTCCCAAACGTGCTCCATCCCCCATGCTGCGCACTCCCAAACGTGCTCCATCCCCCATGCTGCGCACTCCCCATCGTGCTCCATCCCCCATGCTGCGCACTCCCCATCATGCTCCATCCCCCATGCTGCGCACCCCCCATCGTGCTCCATCCCCTATGCTGCGCACTCCCCATCGTGCTCCATCCGCCATGCTGCGCACTCCCCATCGTGCTCCATCCCCCATGCTGTGCACCCCCCATCGTGCTCCACAGTCACACATCAGACAGTATACACGTACACATCTGATCGCATACACTCACACCCCACTTCTGCCTGTGTCCTCCGGTGTGTGGTCCCAGCAGCTGTGCTGCACACAGTGCTCCTCTGCCTTCTGCCGACACGCATACATCCGACCGCATACACGCACACATCCGAACGCATACACGCACACATCCTATCGCATACACGCACACATCCTATCGCATACACGCACACATCCTATCGCATACACACACTGACGATACACATACGTGCTCACACACTCACAACATCTGGAGATACCACATGCTTCTGGCCATGTGACCCTCCGGCAGGTCCTGGAAGGTCACTGCACGCACAGTATCGCCGCCGAGAAGCAAGCGATATCACGGGATGTTGTGAGTGTGTGGATGCGATCTGATGTGTGTGTGAGGTGTGTGTGAGAGTGAGTGAGATCTGATGTGTGTGTGTGTGAGAGTGAGTGTGATCTGATGTGCGTGTGTGTGTGTTCCGCCGCTGCAGGACCTTGATGCGCTCACCTGGGAGCCGGTGTACGCTGGTAACCATGCTACACAATATTACATGGTTACCAGCGTACCCCGCCCCCCGCTCGCACGGGAGCCCACACCAGCGTACGCCGGCAACCCCAGCAATGCGAGGGTATGTGTCGGCTGGAATGGCGGCATACGCTGGTGTGGGCTCCCGGGGGTACAGCACTCACCTGGGAGTCGGGGTTCCGTGTCGTTTCGGGGAATGCGTGCAGGGGGCGGGGCCAGAGCGAGCGTGCAATGTGTGAGGGGGCGGGGCGTGGCAGAGTTGCCAATGCGTGCAGGGGGCCGGGGCGAGAGGCCAATCCGTGTGGGGGGCGGAGCCTGGGCGAGCGGCCAATCCGTGCGGGAGGGCGGAGGCGAGGCGAGGCGAGCGGCCAATGAGACGCTTGTCGCAGTAAGGACAGAATTTTGGAGCAAGACAGACAGACAGACTGACTAAGGCAATTTATATTATATATATATACACATACATACACATACATATATATATATATATTTATTTTTTTTATTTTTTTTATACGCTTGTGTTTTTATAGTTTTTCTTGTAGTATTTCACTTATATTACTGTACACAATCAACTTATGGTCCAGGACATAGAGTATATACAGTCAGGCGCAGACACTTACAGCAGGTCTTTTTATACCTACACGTGCCATTTTTTGTTTTTATTGTTAGAAAACCTGTACACTGACAACTTTACATTGTATCAAAGTGGCATATCTTCAATGGTGTCTCATGAAAAGATATAATAACATTTACAAAAGCTTAAGGAGTGTACTCACCTTTCTGATATATGTGTACACAGGGTATGCAATATATATTTTATATATAATTTTATTTTTTTTTTTGAGGGAGGAGGCAGGGTGGGATCCTCGGTAAATGAGTTCATGCATATGACAAAATGAGTATTGTACACCACAGGGCCACTATAATGCTGAATTATTATCCTGACTGGCAAAGTGGCATTGACACATCTGAACAAGATGAAAGCTTCCATTAGGGGGATGAGAGCGCTATCTTTGCCCTGTCCTACACCCATTCACTTTGATCGTATGCCCATGCAGGCAATGTGATGTGGCAGCTGGGGTACGGCAAAAGCAAGAGCTGGAAATAACGATGATGAAAGGACAGTTGTGATCTGCGTCCTCATTATTACAAGAGCACATTACGGAAGCAGCTTTGTGCTATGAGCTCCTGTAGAGTAGAACTTAATTATGAGAAAGACGTGTTTTTCTGGGCAAGGCTCCGCTCATGTGGACATCAGGTCTGTTCAGCTAATGAACATTTCCTGCTACTTTGCACTTTCATTTGACAGAACAATATCTCATCTGAAGGATTGTGTAACAATGCTCTGCAGCTAATAATGCTCAGGTTAGCAATTATGAGCCGAGCATGGACGTTGTAACGCCGCACGCCACTAACACATCCCTTGTATCATTGGTTAAATACAGGTGTACGGCAAATGCCCTAAGGAGCCATCTAGGAGAAGAATAAAAAAGCCTCAGTAATATATCTTACTCCAAGAAAACTAAATGAACGGACCTGCTAGATAAACTGCTGCTAACGAAGACACTTCATTAAGTCGACCTTGACGTTACCTATTAAAAGCTTCTACATATAAAATAATGAACAGATAGATCAAAATGGAATTGGCCAAATTGTATAAGAACGGTAGAAGTAAAGGAAGAGCGTTAGACTTGCTTGTTATAAAAAGAGGTCAATAACATTTGACCGGGGGCCGCCAAGTAATCCTGTCCTCTAAAGAAACAAAGCCACATTCAATACATGTTCTTCAGAGAGATTACCGCAACAGCATACAATATAATACCGCTATATGACTACAACAGGGAATTCATCCTAACAGATCTAATCTTATGATTACCAAGAATAACAAATGGGAAAAAAATAGTTTCAACAATTTCTCTCTTTATGAGTTTCTTGGAAAGAATGGTGAACACCATCACCGCCCTCTTCAGATTTGTCACCAAGCTTCTCCATTAAAGCTGTGAAATATAAAATCTGTTAAGTAACTTATTTCTATACAGAAAGTCTTAATTGGAAGATAAAAGATTTGGTAAAAAATAAAGTGACATTCTGAGAAAAATATTAGAATAGCTGAAAGTTGCTGAGTAAAGTTAGGAGACTTGTGTGGCGTCAAGTTTGGATAAAGCTGCACTAACCTTTGGTGCACATATTTGGAAATACTCTTGACATTTGCCAGAACTTTGCCGAAAAGTTTGTTTTCCATGAATTAGATCTATTCAGCCATTGCTGTGTTATAACTGTACAAAGCAATAGACATCAATGGCAAATTTCTAAAAACATTATGTGCACAATTTTTCGACAAGTCAGTATTTTTAAAATATCATTTTTATACAAATTTTACAGTTTGAATGCTTATTGGATGAAGCAGATCAGATGATGTGCATTTGTGTAATGAGGGAGGGTGTGATCTCAGGAAATCAACACCCTTTATTGACGTGTGCAGAATTATTAGGCAACTTGTTTTCCTCAGTCCAAATGGGCCAAAAAAAGAGAGATTTAACGGAGTTTAAAAAGGTATGCAGCACTCCTGAAATGCTAACATATAGTGGCGTGATCACAGAACTATCAAGCGTTTTGTTACAAATAGTCAACAGGGTCGCAAAAAACATGATGAAAAAAATTAAAGCACATGAACTGACAAAGATTTGAGAAGAATAAAATGTTAAGGGACCAGTAACACATTATCCTCCAGTGCTGTCATACATAAGAACTGCAATCTTCCTGGAGTGCCCGGAAGTAGAAGGTATTTAGTAGAGATTAGTGGGCCTGTGAAAGTTGCAAGTGCAGCCAAACTTTAAATTAGGATCGGTATGGGACTCGGACTTGACCTGAATCCCAATGGAAGTCACCAGTTGAGTAGTTTGGGTCTCCGCCAACAAACAGCCAGTCATAAACAAATCTTCTCAATGGGAAGGAGGGTGTTTTGTTTTTTTTTGGTGCACACTACATCTGATCATGCTGTTGTTACCCCCAGTGTGAGACTTTCAATCACTGCAAGCTGCTCACACTGGGCAGAGTACAGAGTGTACCCAAGCACAACGATGCTCGCTTGAGAGGTGTTCATATGAAAAGCCCCCAAACTCTTAACTCTGTTTTTTGTGTAAAGTCTGTGTTCTGTACGAGCACCGAACCTCAGGTTCGCTCATCTTTTGTGTTTATTGCTCAGACACATGGCAAAGGTAAGGTAGGCTGAAACCCACATATCACCGAATAATATACCAAAGAAGAAACATCAAGACTGGGCCAAGAAATATCTGAAGACAGATTTTTTTAAAAAAAAAAGTTATATGAACTGATTAGATGTGAGTTACTCTTGATGGACCACATGTATAGGCCAGTGGCTGGATCAATAAAGAGAACAAACCTCCACTTTGACTCAAACTTCAGTATGGGGAGGTGGGTTACAGCAATGAGCTGGTATTAATAAAGATGGGCTAGTTATACTTTCTCGGATTGAACACAAACTCAAATTCAACTCTCAAACCTACTGCCAGTTTTTAGAACACATTTTCTTTAAGCGGTGGTACAGTGAAAAGTCTGCATCTTTCAAGAAAACCATTACTTTCATCACATGCATGAAAGTCCTCCACTGCTTGGCAAGCCAATAAAGGCCTTAAAGACAAAAGAATAATAACATGGCTGATTGCTCACCTGACCTAAACCCTATTGAGAACTTGTTGGCCCTTTTTTAAGGGGAGACTAAGGGGCGCTTTGCACACTACGACATCGCAGGTGCGATGTCGGAGGGGTCATGTCGAAAGTGACGCACTTCCGGCGTCGCACTCGACATCGTAGTGTGTAAATCCTAGATGATACGATTAACGAGCGCAAAATCGTCATAATCGTATCATCGGTGTAGTGTCTGGGAATTCCATAATTACGCGACTGCGACAGGTACGATGTTGTTCCTCGTTCCTGCGGCAGCACACATCGCTGTATGTGAAGCCGCAGGAGCGAGGAACATCTCCTACCTGCGTCCTGCAGCTCACGCCGGCTATGCGGAAGGACAGAGGTGGGTGGCATGTTTACGTCCCACTCATCTCCGCCCCTCCGCTTCTATTGGCCGCCTGCCGTGTGACGTCGCTATGACGCCGCACAACCCGCCCTCTTAATAAGGAGGCGAGTCGCTGGCCAGATCGACGTCACAAGGCAGGTGAGTCCATGTGAAGCTGCCGTAGTGATAATGTTTGCTACAGCTGCTATCACAAGAGATTGCTGCTGCGACGGGGGCGGGAATATCGTGCTCGGCATCGCAAGCATCGGCTTGCGATGTCGTTGTGTGCAAAGTTCCCCTTACAGTGAAGGAAAACAACACACCTCTCTGAACAGTGTGTGGGAGGCTGAGGCTCATGTTGCCCAAAAAGATGATTATCAATAAATTAAAGAAACTAACATGGAAGGAAGGCTTATCACTGTTATAAAAACACAATGGGTACTAGATTGGTGGTCACTGATTTTTATATTTATTTTTTTTTTCTTTAAATGTCAGAAATGTATTTTTCTACATTTTTAGTTGTTTTGTAATTATTCTCGCTTTATCAGATAAAAAAATAGTTCTGAAGGGAAAATATACATTTTTTATTTAGTGGTATAATAATTCTGTGCGCTAATAGACAAACCCTCACTTTACTTAATTCAGCTTTATTACCTTTTGTATTCACAGACAGCTCTGTGGTTGTTCAATCATAAAATTAATCATCACAAAAAAAAATACAAACTGTCTAATGATTGTGCACACACTGTAAGGGCTACTTTGCACGTTGCAACATTGCTACTGCGATATCGTCAGGGTAAAAATCGAAAGTGACGCACATCCGGCGCCGGTAACGACGTCGCAACGTGTAAAGCCTAGGAGAGAAGATGAACGAGCGTAAAACAGTCACAAATCAGTGATCTGTATCACGTCGTTCATTTTCATAATGTCGGTGCGTCCGCAGGTACGATGTTGTTTGTCGTTCCTGCAGCTCCACACATCGCTGTGTGTGAAGCCGCAGGAGCGAGGAACATCTCCTTACATGCGCCCACCGTCCACCGGCATGCGGAAGGGAGAAGGTGGGCGGGATGTTATGCCCCGCTCATCTCGACCCCTCCGCTTCTATTGGCCGGCCGATTAGTGATGTCGCGGTGAAGCCAAACGCACCGCCTCCTTGAAGGAGGGATTCTTCGGCAGTCACAGCGACGTCGCCGACCAGGAAAGTGCGTGTGAAGGTGCCGTAGCGATAATGTTCGCTACGGCAGCTATCACAAGATATCGCATGTGCGAAGGGGGCGGGTACTATCGTGCTCGGCATTGCTATCATCGGCTAGCGATGTCGCAGCGTGCAAAGTACCCCTAAGTCTTACCACCCTTAACCTAGTGCTACCAAATATAAAAGGTTATTCCCATCCCCAAGATCCTATCCCAATATGTAGTAGGTGGAATAATAATACTACTACTACAGTGGAACCTTGGATTAAGAGTAACTTGGTTTGAGAGCGTTTTGCAAGACAAGCAAAAAAATTTTTAAAAATTTGTAACTTGGTTTAAGAGCAATGAGTTGCAAGAAGAGCAAATCCTCACCAGGCACACTTCTGGTTCCGGCCTTTCACCGAGCTCTGACCCGCACTGGAGGTAACTTTATATAGCATGTCTATCAATTTGCATTTGTGGATACAGTATTGTACTTTCTTTCTGCAAATCCAGTACCACACATTACTTGTACTGTAATTAATTGCCTGTCCCAGTATTCCTACCCCACATTTGGCTTAGTTCTGCCCTTATTTTGGGGAGAATAGATTTGGGGTGTGTTTTTTGTGTATAGTAGTAGAATAAAGGTGGTCATATTTATACATCATTTTTTCTCTCTATCGTGTATCTTCCGCACACCAACAATTCTATTGTAAGCTAACACGCAGTTTAATTTGTTTTAGATATTTTTACTGTACTGTACAGTATTTTATATTAGTGTACTGTAATAATTTTATATGAATACAGGACATTATTTTGTATTACTGTAATAAGTTTGTATAAATACAGTATATATTTTTGGGTTGTGGAACAAATTGTCTGCGTGTCAAATTATTTCCTATGAGAAAATTTGTTTGATATAAGAGTAACTTTGTTTAAGAGTGCACTCCCGACACCAATTAGGCTTGTAATCAGAGGTTCCACTGTATTAGCAATTAACTAAATAGAAATGTAGTATAGTTTTTCTGATTAGCTATGTCACTTAACTCATGAGCAAGGTTTAGTGTGGAGCGAGGTTTTAGTCGTGGGTGAGGTGCTGTTCTCCAACACCTTGGCATGCTACATTAAAAAATGGGGTCCTGGTTCAGTGTGTGGCCCAGTGTCGTGGGAGCGGCATGCTCATACGGGCTGCATAATGCCGATGGCTTTGGCTGACCAGGACCAGTGTTAACCTATTCAAGATAGAGACCATCAGGTCTTTAAAAGAAATGCATTTCTTTTACTTAATAGTCCTTTGAAAACAATTATGCACACAAGATAGCAGGTAGACAACTTTTCATAAGTTTCATTTGCACAGAGCAACTTCTGACGCACTCTCTATACTCCAAGCTCAGTTGTTCCTCTCCCCACTGACCTTGTTCATTTCACCACAACCCAGCCTAGAACCACAGTACAGTTCATGAAAGTCAATTTGTCTTCCTGTAGATCCGATTCTCCTTGTAGAGGAGCTTGTTCACGACTCTGGCCAGATTCCAGCTTCAAGCTCTCTGATGCCTATGGAACTCTTGCCTGGGACGCTCCGTCTCGTGCTCTAGTCTGTCTTGACCCATAACCTTCAGAAGCCATAGGCTACTTGGGGCTTTACTGCCAGCCTTACCTCTCTGAACCCTTCAGATTAGGTCACTTCATTCTATGGTCAGTCTTTGGACTTGACGCTATCCTTTATACTGGGCCTCTACTATCTCCCTTGTGCATCGGTATGTCATTGCTATCTTAGTCTCAGTCTCCTTTTTCCTTCTCGCTACAAGTTACCCACTACATGCGGACCTAAAAACCATTCAGAATATACAATGTTGATCAAAATTAGAGAGCAGCACACAATTTCCTAAAATGTTGCGGTCATTGTGAAGTCCTATGTGATTATATCCTAACATGAGTAAAATATCAGTATTTTAAACTTATTTCATAAATTGAATTTTTTCAAAAGCACGTAATAAAAATGTAAATGAGATAAATGAAAAACACTGATCAAAATTAGAGAACCCTTTCAGATACCTGCAAGTTATTGGTGTTAAGCTGTTACCTGGTGCTAATTTCCTTAATTATTTGACAAACCCTATTTAACTGGCAGCCTTACATTCCAGTTTTCACTGACTTTGCAAAAAATGGTGTGCTGTTCTAATGTAACTGAAACCCTCTGGCAGCAGATTGTCCAGATGAAGGCCAAAGGGGTGACCCTATTAGCTGTAGCAAGAGAAGTTTGTTATTCCAAGTCTGTGATGTCAAGAATATTGCATCTTTCTAACATCACAAACCCAAGAAGGCTGGTCATATTTGGAAGACAAATGCAAGAGATGGCAGAATAATGTGGAGAGTCTCCATGGATAATCGTTTCAACACTGCAGCTGGAATTGCACGGCAGTTCAGCACTGAACAGGGTAAGGATCTGTCTCATCAAACAATGTCAGGACATTTAAGAGCATTTGGACTGAAAGTTCACTCTGCAGTGACCAAACTTCTCACTACCAGAAAGAATCAAAAGGCTAGACTTGCCTTTGGTGAGGAGCATGCTATGCGGACAGAGGAGAAGTGGTCCACAGTTCATTTTAGTGATGAAAGCAAATTTAATTTATTTGGGCTGATGGAAAACATTATGTTCATCAACAAACTGGGGAAAGACTGAACCGAAAGTGTGTTAAGAAGTCAGTGAAAGGTGGTGGAGGAAGTGTCATGGTTGGGGAATGTTTTCTGCAGCAGAAGTTGGACCTGTATGGCAGAGTCAATGCAAGTGTATATCAGAACCTTCTTCAACAACACGTGGTTCCCTACTTGCATTCATCACTTAGCCAGCAATTTTCATGCAGGACAATGCTCCCCGCAACACAGCAAAACGGGTAAAGCAGTTCCTTGAAATAGAAAACATTGAATCAATGAAATGGCCAGTCCAGAGTCCTGATCTAAACCCAATAGATAACCTCTGGAAAATCTTTGGTGACAAAGTTATGGCCCAGAAACCCACAACAGTCAAAGAACTGTGGGAGAGACTGGAAGAAGAGTGGACCAAAATCACACCAAAGCAATGTAAGAGACTAGTGATGTCCTGTGGCCACAAATGTGTTGAAGTCATTCAAAGCAAAGGCTTGTAATGTTCCTACTGATTGGTGACTGTTACCTTCAGAAAATTTAGTTAGACTCTTTGTGCTACAGTCATTGTTGTTCTATAATTATGATCATGTTTTGGGTAAAATAAAGGTTTTAAGTTGATAAACTTTGGATCTTTTGTAAAACACTGTTCTAGTGGCATGGTTCACCCCTTTCAAAAAACCTTCAAATGTTGATCAATGTAGATCACATTATTTTGCAAAAAAGCAAGCGGTCACACATTGTTCTCTAATTTTCATCTCCAGTGTTGGTCTGTTTCTGCGACTTATCTCATGTTTCACAGGAAACAGTCACTTGCATTGCATTCTAACCACTCTCACTATGGGCTAGAACCAATGATTAACTACTTCTAGCCCTACTGTCAACATAACACATAAAACACTGCTACACATTACAAAAAAATTCACATGCCACAATAGTGCCGCAATCACGCAAGACAACACATTACAACGCAATTGGTGTCTTCAGGAGGGGGAAAGCGAAAAGGGGTCCACCTCCTTACACAAGGCATTAAGTATAGTGACAATTAGTTTCTAGTGGTCATAATCATGGATACCTAAGCTACTGCAATACCCAGCACATAAGGTAAGTAAAATAGCTATTCAAGAGAACTACCATATATTACATTTTTAATTGAAGGTATTTGCTAATATTATTATTACACCTACTACATATTGGGATAGGATCTTGGAGATGGAAATAACCCTTTAACTACAACTTGCCTATAGCTGTAATACATTAAATTCAATCCAGACATAAAATCTGCCTTAGGCTATGTGCCCACGGGACTCTGTACCCGAGGATATATCCGCAGGTATGTCCGCAGGTTTCCCGCAGCTGATCCCCAAAATCCGCAGCTATACATAGCTGCGGGATTCCAGCCAAATAGTTGCGGAAAACCTGCGGACATTCATGCAACTTACCTGCGGAAGTCCCGGCCTCTATCTCCATAGTGGAGGGCCGGGATTTCCACAGGTAATTCCGTAGGAATAATTAACATGCAGTTATGTGCGGCTGTGGGACATTCGCAGCATATTCCACAGCTGCACATACCGCAGCATGGACACATACACTCCCCATGTCCCATAGGATAACATGGGGAGTGTCTGTACGTGCTTAAACCTTTGGATTTATCTAGAAAATCCAGATAAATCCGCAACTGTTAGGCTCCTGTGGGCACATAGCCTAACAGTTACATCATGTTGATGTTGAGAATTCAGAAGCCTTCTCCTTGTGGCAAAATACTAATGCTAATGCAGGGTTATGGTACCCAAGGACCTAACATTGGTCTCATAGTCTCCCATCTTACTATACTGGTAAAATCTTACTATATTGCTACTTAATATAATACTTTGTATGAAATCAGAGAATAGCATGTTTGAATCCCTCATGAGGAGTGATAGGCGAACTCTGACTGTAAAATTCGGGATGTAGTATCCTACTATCCGTGCACCAATCCCGGGCATAAAGTTCTCAGGAAACTAACTATCCAGATCTGGCCATTTGGATAATTAAAAAAATAAAGGCAAAAGGAAGAAAATTAGAAATAAAGCAGAAGCGTTATACTTACCAAGTCTCCTGCACGACTGTAACACTACTTCTGGGGCCACTCATTACCCTCAGACATATTCACTGCTACTCCCACCCACCGGTATTCCCCGGCATCGTGACTGTTTGCAGTAAGATCGCACCTCCACCCTGTGTGACAGCATTTGACTGCTTGGAATCATACACTGTGTGCGTGTCTATAGTGGTGTAAAAATAAATAAAAAAACCTAGCGTATGATACCCAGCACAGATACAGCATACAGGTTGCAGGCCCCAGCCATGTGCTTATAATGTCTGTGTATTAAAAATAAGATGGACCCATGCAGCTTTTTTTAAAATATTTAAAACATTTTAAAAAATGGCGTGCGGCCCCCCTTCAATTTTGATTACCAGCCATGATACAGCTGACAGCTGTGGGCTGGTATTCTCAGGTTGGGGAGACCCATGGTTATTGGGCCCCCTCAGCCTAAAAATAGCAGCCTGCAGCAACCCAAAATTGTCACATCATTTAGATGCAACAATCCCGGCACTTTACCCAGCTCCTCCCGACTGTCCTGGTGCGGTGGCAGTTAGGGTAATATAAGGGGTTATTGACAGCTCACAGCTGAAGCTAAGCCTTAGATTAGTAATCTCTAAGTGAAAAGAAATAAATACAAGCAGCCAAATAAAAATCCTTTATTTGAAATAAAATACAAAACACTCCTCTTCCCCTAGAGAGGAGTATGGAGTGGGCTATGAGACAAAAAATATCTAATCGCAGCTATTAAATATCAAAATGCCACTGTCAATAACTGACAGCGGCATTTAAATGGCACAACTGACAATCCACTCACTGTTCCCCCATGGCTGCTACTTTAGAGCTTCAGTGAAGCTCGACCAGAGACTGGGCTTCATAAGAGAACAGCAACCTCACTATACACTACAATACAGTATACAGGCAATATAAGCAAACAGGTTCAAAAATCAAGACCCATAAGTAAACTCCAAAAAAAAGTAAAAAGTATGAAAATGTTAAAGAAAAAAAAAATTGTCATTTTTCCCACTTTAAAATTAAAAAAAAAAAAAAAAAAAAATTTGGTATGGTTGTGTCTAGAAAAGTTTGATCTATTAAAATATAAAATAATTTAAACTGTATATTAAATGACTAATAGAATCAAATGCACCTCCCTCTCCCCCAAAAAATTACAATAAAAAGCTATATCAAAATGTTATATGAACCTCAAAATAGTATGAATAAAAATGTCAGCTCAACACACAAAAAAAAGCCCTCATTCAGCTCCATGGATAAAAGAAATGTTATGGGACTAAAGTCCTTAAATTATTATTTTATTTTTTTTATTTTTTTTTTTTACAATAATTGGATTTTTTTTTAACCATATTAATCTAAAAACTACCATATAAAAATAATGAATTTGCCATGCCTGTAATTGTACTGACCTGGAGAATTATATCACTGTCACTTTTACCACACAATAAACTTCATAAAAAACAAAGATTCCCTCAAACAATGGCTGAATTTAATTTTTTTTTCACCATTTCACCCCACCTGAATTTCTAAAGGCGCTATTGACAAATTTCTCACCAGATGTTAGTAACAACCCATCCAATTCAAACAGGCAAAGAAATCAAACCATAGATGTTCATAAATTAAGTTATGTGTTATGATGAGAAATGACAGGGAAAAAGTACTGAAATTAATTTAATACTTCGTACAAAAGCCTTTGTTGGTGATGAAGCTTCAAGGTACCTCCTGTATGGAGAAACAAGTCTCATGCATTGCTCAAGTGTGATTTTGGCCCACACAAACTTCAAATTCTAAAGGTTATGTGGGCTCCTTCTATGAACTTGGAGCTTTATTTCCTTCCATATCATAACATGTTTCTTGCTTGGCATCTCTGGTAATGTTTTTATAAGTCATCAGCTGTCACCAGCTGACATTTTCCACTAAAGGGGGCTTTACACGCAGCGACATCGCTAGCGATGTCTGTTGTGAATGTCAGTTATGCTTTTGCTGCTGTGAGGCTCCCTCTTGTGGCCAGGAATGGTTTGGATAGAGACCAAGTGTGTTGAGCAATGGGCGTTTCCATTGCTAACTCTCTGCCTATTTAATCCCTGGTCTGCTAGCAGGCTATGCCGGATGTCAGTTGTTCTTTGTTCACCAGCCTTCTTCATCCTGCTCCAGACCACTTCTATCCCAGATAAGTGCTTGGCTCTTTATTTGTTGTTTGGTTCTTTTTGCGCTTATCTGAGTTTTTCATTCGCTGTGGTTGTTTTCAGTTTATTTGCATGCAGGGATCTTCCCTCTCAGTTGCTTAGCTGGGAAGCTCCCTGCAGCTATGTTTGGAGTATTGCTCCTATTAGTCCACGTGTTTGTTGTTTCTTGAATTTGTAGTGGTTCCTGCTTTCTGTTCATTGGTATGACAAGAGCGCCTGGTATAGGACGGAGTTCAGATCTAGTGATCTGAGGGCTTTTTGTACTATCAGGTTTTTGGATTTTTGCAAGGTTTTTCTCTGGCCACCATCAGTCCCTTTCCTGTCCTGTCCTATTTAGTCAGTGGGGCCTAACCTTTGCTAATCCTACCATCTATCTGTGTATTGTGTTTTCCTATATCACCGCAGTCTTTGAATTTGGGGGGCTTGCTATTCTTTGTCTATTTTCTGAGGCAGAGAGTTATTCATCTTTCTTTCCATTAGGATAGATAGTTCTCCGGCTGGATTCGCGGTGCACAGGATGTTAGTTCACCCTTCGGCTACTTCTAGTGTTGATGGTTAGTAAGGGGATGGCGGCCAGATTAGTTGCCAATGCTCGTCACCTTTTACCAATGATTTATGGTGGTCTTCCATGGTTCCGGATCATAACAGATGTCGCTGGTGAAAGCACCCGCCCCCGTCGGTTGTGTGTCACGGGCAAATCGCTGCCCATGGCGCACAACATTGTTAGGACCCGTCACACAGGACTTACCTGCCTAGCGACGTCGCTGTGGCCGGCGAACCGCCTCCTTTCTAAGTGGGTGGTTCGTGCAGCGTCACAGCGGCATCATTAAGTGGCCGCCCAATAGAAGTGGAGGGGCGGAGATGAGCAGGCGTAACAACCCGCCCACTTCCTTCCTTATTGTGGGCGGCCGCAGGTACGATGATGTTCCTCGTTCCTGCGGTGTCACACATAGCGATGTGTGCTGCCGCAGGAATGATGAACAACCAGCGTCCTGCAACAGCAACGATTTTATGAAAATGAACGACGTGTCAACGATCAACGATAAGTGAGTATTTTTTATCGCTAACACTCGCTCGGAGCTGTTACACACAACGACGTCGCTAACGACGCCGGATGTGCGTCACGGAATCTATGACCCCGGCGATATATCGTTAGATACGTTGCTGGGTGTAACGGGGCCTTAAGTGACATGATTGTTTTCTAAATACGGATAGATCCAGTTGGTGTCACAAATATCCATTACTTTTTGTACCTAATTTTCTTCAGGGGTTCAATACTTTTTACTCTGTATCTTTTCTCATTATTACACATAATGTAATTTATGGTTGATTTCTTTGCCTGCGTGGATTGGATGGGTTGTTAGTAGCATCTGGTGGAAATTCATGTCCATAGCAGCTTTAGAAATATATTTAATTAGAAAATTGATGAACGAGGGACCGAGCCACACAGGCAACTAATCGGAAAGTGGGTCCCTGGCAGCTTCACCCTGCGTGCTGCCAGTGATTGACCGGTCTCTACCTAAACAAGCAAGGAAAGAGAGACTTCACTTCAGGAACACAGGCAATGAGAAGTGGCTGAAGACCTATCTGACTAGTCAGCGCCTTTAAAAGTATGTTTTTCTCTGAATCACTGCAGTGTATCAGAGTCAAACATACATAAACTGTAATCATACAGTCAGTGTCTTATATGTGCTGCCCATGGATGTGGCAATATGTGTCAGGTTCACTTTAAGCCTCTTGGAACAATGAGAGGAAAAAACAAAAGTGCAAAACTGTAAAATGTCTGCCTTCTTAAAGGGTTATAGTTGTTTGGAAAAAAATGTTTAGGACATTGGGCCAGAAAACAGTTGTAAAATAGATAATAAACGAAAAAACACACAAAATTTCTGTACAAAGTGGAGTTGCGCAACAATGTTATACCTTTTGCCGTTTTCACACCAGTGTGAAGCAGTTCTGCTAAAATAGACTAAGCTGGGGTGGGACAGGGCTTGGCCAAGCCCACCCGTCAACTTCAGGAAACAGGATGGCATTTCTTAATCTAGAAATGCTACTAAAATGTGCTGAATTCAATTTTTACATGCGTCTCAATCAATTTGGTGCATCGTACTCCAGTGAGTACTTAAATGAAACAAAAATAGTTTTAAAAAGGTACAGTTTCCTTTTACACTCACTCTCCACACCTAGCCGGACTGACGGACCGTCCGTGTCAGTGCCTGCTGCTTTTGAAATCTGCCATGACTCGGTACAAGATAAAAATGGCAGTCAAGGTAAGCGGGCAAAAACTGAATACACTTGGACACCTGAAGTCTCCCCCTTTAAATTTAAATTAATTTTTATGTTGTGATTATAAATCTATTCTGATTTTTACAGTAAGTTCACCAGTCTCATCAGGTCTAAGATCTATTAATAATTTCAGTGACAGAATCACTAAGCCACCAAGCGGACTTCAATGCAGAATGAGAAAACAGACACCTTGTAGGTTGATGCCCATAAAAATCAACTTTTTCTGTAAAAATATTTCATTGGTAAATCAAATAGTGCTAGTCCATAATTTATTCCTGGTAACTCTTGTATACAACTAACACAGGCAGTTTAGAGAAGAAGAGCTGAACTATTCTGTGTAAAGAAGTTGGCAGTTCAGCAGCATTCTGTCAGCACTATAGGTGCTAGAACTTCCTTTCCCTTACTTTCCAGCATGCATTGCAGTTGACCATTTTCCAATGATGCGCCTACTCGAATTCAAAGAGCACCCCTCCATTTTTTCTGTATGTAGATTGACAAACATGAGAGACAAAGACCCTTTCTATCAGAATGTAGACATCGGGAGACATTTTGGAATAATTGTTTTTTGTTGTTTTTTTTGTAGGTAAAAAGATCTCTGAGTTAACAAAGTGCTTTGAAATTATATTGTCACCATGGTGACTATGAAATTTAAATTAAAACTTTTTTCTTTCTCATTTACTTACAGGCAGTGTTTGGACTTAAAAAAAAGTTAAAAAGTTTTTTCCACGATGCAATAAATTAGGGATTTCTACAACCCCAGCATCCCAGAACAGCCCATTTACTATACGTTTTGGCCTTCGCTGACTTGCAGCAAGTATCTGCTAAGTAGATTGTGAATTATTCTCTACAGTTATGGATCTGTTCCACCACTTAGGAAATTAATTTCTATTATAATGTTCTCGCTTTTATTAAAGTGCAGCTGTGCATCTGGAATATTCGAGGTTTATTTCGGCAACAGCTGAACTATCTGAACAATTTTTATTCCTAGCGCTGCATTACAAGCCTGATATCTAAAAGCTCTTCTCTGTATGATTAGCAGGTCATACGCAGCCCACAGAATGACAGCACCTGCTAATTTACTGTAACACGGAGAGCACTTAATTTCAGACTTGCTAATTTAATTATATTTTTATCTAATGGGAAAATAGGAATTAAACAGGCACAATATTTTGCTTTTCTGTCAATTTTTTAATGAAATATTTGGGATTTTACTCTAGCGGAAAAAAAGGGTCTGCGCTACCATACAAAGCACTTAAAACAAAAAATATGCAAAGTATTGTAGAAAAACAATTGAAGTTTTATGGGCTATTTGTTATTCTGAAGCAATTATGTATGATCATTTCTGATGAGCACCATTAAAGGGATAATCAAACACTGTATTTAAAGGAGTTGTCCCTTGAATAAAGTACATTTAATCATATATTGTAATATATGTTTCACAAATGACAGGAAAAAAATTACGTGGGGTCCCCCATATTCTTGATAACCAGAGCAGGTAATGCAGCGGTCTGCGTTACCTGCTCTGGTTATCACAAAAAGGGGGGACCCCACGTCATTTTTTTTAAATTATTATTATTTTTTTTTTTTAAATGGCATGAGGTCTCCTCTATTTATGATAACGAGCGCAGGTAAAGCAAACAGCTGGGGCCTCTTTGCAAAAGCAAGCCATACCTGTGATTAGGCCATCGTGCAGACCAGGATTTTCCCATTGGGGAGTCACGGACACAAATACTGGTTTCTTTCTCAACAGTCTTTTACTAAAACTATGTGCCCACGGGAGATTAAACCTGCAGATTTATCTGCGAAAAATCCATGGATTTTCTGGATTTTCCACATAAATCCGTAGGTTTCAGCATGCACAGTCACTCGCCATGTTATCCTATGGGACATGGGGAGTGCTGTGTCCATGCTGCGGATACATGCAGCGGATGTCCCACAGCCGCACATAATTGCATGACAATTCTTTCTGCGGAAACCCCGGCCCTCCACTATAGAGATAGAGGCTGGGACCTCCGCAGGTAATTCGCAGGAATGTCCACAGGTTTACCGCAGCTATTTCACTGTACTACCGCAGCTAAAAATATCTGCGGATTCCAACGAACAGCTGCGGGAAACCTGTGGCCGCAGGTGCAAGCTCCCATGGGCACATAGCCTAACAGTCACGCACTGCATTCCTGACACATCATTACAGCGGGCACTACACTTAAACATTTTTGGTATGGTACATTTAACGTCAAGGCACAGTCTTACTGCAGGCTGCTCCATAGTTCCTGGTGCTACTGCTACTGTTTGTGCCCTCCTCATCACTTTATGGCACCACAGCTTCACAGAATAAAGTCTTGTATGGTCATGGTCTTGTCTCACCAGTTATGTATAATAGTTTCGACAGCCATCGGACAAGGCTCATCTATCGGTGATTCTGTGCTGACCTGTTCACCCAGGTCTATGCCAAACCTGCAGTTTAGGACTAGTACCGTTGGAGTCAGTCCGCAACCCGTGATTCTGAGGGTCATGTCAAAATATGAATGCTACAGACACCCACTTTTTTTATTCGGCCTACATTATCTGTCGGGCTTGCAGACTTCTTCTCACTATACTTCCTACAAGTATAGCTTTTAACACTAACACCTACTCACTAGACTTGGATGGAGTCAGGCTGTATCCTGCAGCGACCCACAGAACTTAACTATTCACTGCCTATACTCTCCCTATCACTAGGCAGAACTTAACCTCTTTACCAGGACGCCGTAGATAATCCGGTCACTAGATGGCCACATTTACACTAATGCACAATACATTGCATACAGTGGCTTGCGAAAGTATTCAGCTCCCTTGAATTTTTCAACCTTTTCCCACATTTCTGGCTTCAAGCATAAAGATAAAAATTTTAATGTAATGGTGAAGAATCAACAACAAGTGGGACACAATTGTGATTTTAAACTTTAAAAACAAAACAAAAAAAACACGACAAAAAATAGAAAAGTGGGACGTGCAATATTATTCGGCCCCTTTACTTTGAGTGCAATAAACTCACTCCAGAAGTTTATTAAGGATCTCCCAATGATCCAATGTTGTTATAAATGACTGATGATGATAAATATAATCCACCTCTGTGTAATCTAGTCTCCATATAAATGCACCTGCTCTGTGATAATCTCAGTGTACTGTTTAATGCGCAGATAGCATCATGAAGACCAAGGAACACAACAGGCAGGTCAGTGATACTGTTGTGGAGACGTTAAAAGCCGGATTTGGTTACAAAAATATTTCTACAACTTTAAACATCCCAAGAAGCACTGTGCAAGCGATCATATTGAAATGGAAGGAGTATCATACCACTGCAAATCTATTAAGACCCAGCCGTCCATCAAAACTTTCATCTCAAAGAAGGAGAAGACTCATCAGAGATGCAGCCAAGAGGCCCATGATCACTCTACATGAACTGCAGAGATCTACAGCTGAGGTGGGAGAGTCTGTCCGTAGGACAACAATCAGTCGTACACTGCACATATCTGGCCTTTATGGAAGAGTGGCAAGAAGAAAGTAATTTCTCAAAGATATCCATAAAAACGTGTTGTTTAAAGTTTGCCACAAGCCACCTGGGAGACCACCAAACATGTGGAAGAAGGTGCTCTGGTCAGATGAAACCAAAATTGAACTATTTGGGCACAATGCCAAACGATACGTTTGGCTAAAAGCTCATCACCCTGAACACACCATCCCCACTGTCAAACATGGTGGTGGCAAGATCATGGTTTGGGCCTGCTTTTCTTCAGCATGGACAGGGAAGATGGTTAAAATTGATGGGAAGATGGATGGAGCCAAATGCAGGACCATTCTTGAAGAAAACCTGTTGGAGTCTGCAAAAGACCTGAGACTGGGACGGAGATTTGTCTTCCAACAAGACAATGATCCCAAACAAACCAAAATTTACAATGGAATGGTTCACAAATAAACGTATCCAGGTGTTAGAATGGCCAAGTCAAAGTCCAGACCTGAATCCAATCGAGAATCTGTGGAAAGAGCTTAAAACTGCTGTTCACAAACGCTCTCCATCCAACCTCATTTAGCTCGAGCTGTTTGCAAAGGAATATTGGGCAAGAATTTCAGTCTCTCGATGTGCAAAACTGATAGACACATACCCCAAGCGACTTGCAGCTATAATCGCAGCAAAAGGTGGCGCTACAAAGTATTAACTTAAAGGGGACGAATAATATTGCACGCCCTACGTTTCCGGTTTTTTATGTAAGTTTAAAATAAGCAGTAGATTTTGTTCAACTTAACAATTGTGTCCCACTTGTTGTTGATTCTTCACCGTAACATTAACATTTTTACCTTTATGTTTGAAGCCTGAAATGTGGGAAAAGGTGGAAAAATTCAAGGGAGCCAAATACTTTCACAAGGCACTGTACATCAACACAATTCACATTATTATAATTTAGCAGCGATCGGTGTCTTCAGGGTAGGGGCACACAGGTCTAGCACACTCTTTCAAGAGTTCCAGCTACCACTGAGCTCATATTTCCCGGACTTGATTTACGATGAGTTGTGGTATATGCCGACCAGGTTACTGCATAGCAGATAGAGCCGTTACACAGTACATAGCAGGGGCATATTTATAAGAATTGAGATTCTGCTCCCAAATCTGCGCAGTAGTACCCAGACCTACATAGTAGCAGAGAGTCATTCTGCTCCCAGAACTGTGCAATAGCAGGGAGCCATTCTGCTCCAGATCTGACAGGAGCAGAGACCCAATCTGCTCCCGAAGCTGCACAGTAGCACAGAGCCATTCGGCATCCAGACCTGCACAGTAGCTGAGAGCCATTCTGCTTTCAGACCTGCGCAGTAGCACACAGACATTCTTCTCCCAGCAGTAGCTGTCTCTGCATTAGGGCTCATTCACATGACCATTTCATGTGTCCTGGTCAGTTCCTTTTTTTTTTGCGGACCCACGGACAGGACCATCTTTTCAATGTTTTTTGTGTAGGATCAGATGGCACGTTAGAACTTCCGTGTGCATTCGATCCTACAAAAAAAACACATCGGATGCCGTATGTCCGTTCTGTTATTATGGAACATGTCCTATTCTGTTCCGTAATAACGGACCATGACTCAAAACAAGTCAATGGGTCCGCAAAATCCCCGGAAGCCACACGGAAGCACTTCCGTTGGGTGCCCGTGCAGCCTGTGTCCCCCTCCAGCTCCAGCCCCGCGGCTGCCCGCACAGCAGTGTCAGCAGCTGCCCGCACTATAGTGTGTCCGTAGCTGCCCGCACAGCAGTGTCAGCAGCTGCCCGCACAGCAGTGTGTCCACAGCTGCCCGCACAGCAGTGTGTCCACAGCTGCCAGCACTGTAGTGTCAGCAGCTGCCTGTACTGTAGTGTGTACGCAGCTGCCCACACTGCAGTGTGCGAGCAGCCGCAGGGATGATGAGTGTTGCTGTCAGGAGCTTAGTAAAGTTCATTACCTGCAGTGATTAAGTCCTGCCCTCCTGACGTCAGAGCTCATCACTGTCTTCCATGCCCACCGCTTGTCACATCACCTCTCGCTGCCGATCCGAGACTGTGACTAGCGGTGATGTTACAGGCCGTTCGCAATACTTGGTTTGTGAACGCGGTAATCATTGAACTCTGTGACAGCGCTGCTGTCATGAGTGCAGCGATCACTGCAGGTAATGTACCTCGCTAACCTCCTGACAGCAGCACTCGTTATCCACTGCAGTGACCTGAGCTGATTTATTGATGTTAGATCAAGTCACTGCACTGCTCTTCCAGCCAACGGGGAACATTCTGTTTCATTGACTGGGACATTGACTATGGTATGGATCGTCGTGGGACCCCCTAGGATTACACCAGACCTGTATTTGTTTTTCTTTCTAATAAATTGGTGAAAGAGGGAATATGTTGGGGAGTGTTTTTTTCAAACAAAAATGTGTTTGTCGTCTATCTTTATTACTGACTGGGTTTGTGATGTCGGGTATCTGATAGACGCCTGACATCACAAACCCCAGGGCTTGATGCCAGGTGACATTACACATCTGGTATCAACACCATATATTACCGAATTTGCCACCGCACCAGGGCAATGGGATGAGTTGGGGCGAAGCGCTAGGATTGGCACATCTAATGTATGCGCCACTTCTGGGGGCGGCTGTGGCTTGCTATTTTTAGGCTGGGGAGTATCCAATAATAGTGGACCTCCCTAGTCTGAGAATACCAGACCACAGCTGTCTGCTTTACCTTGGCTGGTGATCCATTTTGGGGGGGGACCCCGTGTTTTTTTGTTTTAAATTATTTATTTAATTTAAAATAACAGCGTGGGGTGCCCTCTGTTTTGGATTACCAGCCAAGGTGAAGCTGCCAGCTGTGGTATGCAGGCTGCAGCCATCTGCTTTACCCTGGCTGGCTACAAAAAATAGGGGGGACCCCACGTCCTTTTTTTATTTATTTATTTTTTGGCTAAATACAAGGCAAGGCACCCTTTAGTGCCACATGAAAATCACAAAAAGGGTGCCAGCTTAGAATATGCAGGGGGGTGGGACATTATATATGGCAAACGTGGTAATATATGTTGTTGGTGCCAGATGTGTAATGTCACCTGGCATCATGCCCTGGGGTTAGTGATGTCACGCGTCTATCAGATACCTGACCACCTACCCAGTCAGTAATAAAAAAAATTAACAAAAAAAAGTTTAATTTGAAAAAACACTCCCCAAAACATTCCCTCTTTCACCAATTTAGGCTACTTTCACACTTGCGTTGAACGGCATCCGTCACAATGTGTTGTATAACGTATGTGACGGATGCCTTGCAAAAAGTGTGATAATAAAGGTCATGGATTCCAGTGAAATAACGCGTTGCGTTAAGTTTTCTTTAGCCGAGAGAGAGAGAGTCCTTATCTTCACCGCACACATCCCAACACTACAGCCCCCATCATCACCGCAGACAACCCGACACTACAGCCCTCATCATCACCGCACACATCCCGATACTACAGCCCTCATCATCCCCGTACACATCCCGACACTACAGCCCTCATCATCCCTGCACACATCCCGACATTACCACCCACATCATCACCGCACACATCCCGACAATACAGCCTGCATCACCGCACACACGCATGCACTACCGCACTCATCATCACCGCGCACACACCAGCACTACCTCACCCATCATCACTGCTCAAGCAGGCACTACCTCCCCCATCATCACCGCACACACGCACGCACTACCGCATCCATTATCACCGCACACACACCGGCACTACCTCACCCATCATCACCACACCCATCATCACCGCACACGCAGGCACTACCGCACTCATCATCACCGCACACACACAGGCATTACCTCAGTGACGTCCCCGCTGACAGCGCAACTCACTTCAGTTTCTGCATGGAGCTCACAGGAGCGGCGGTGTTCTACTGCTGCTCCTGTCAGCTTCATGTAGCAGAGCTGGATGCGTCGCGGTACCTCGTGTGGATTACGCCAGATCTGGAGGGGTATTTGGGGATTTTAATAAAGTGGTGAAAGAGGGTGGTTTTTTGTCTTTTATTCCAAATAAAGTATTTTTTCGGGTATATGTGTTTATTTACTTTCACTTACAGGTTAATCATGGAATATGTCTCATAGACGCCTGCCATGATTAACCTAGGACTTAGTGGCAGCTATGGGCTACTGCCATTAACTCCTTATTAACTCGATTGCCACCGCACCAGGGCAATTCGGGATGAGCCGGGTAGAGTCCTGGGACTGTCGCATCTAATGGATGCGGCAATTCCGGGCGGCTGCTGGCTGATATTTTTAGGCTGGGGGGCTCCCCATAACAAGGGGCTCCCCATCCTGAGAAAAACAGCCTTCAGCCGTGTGGCTTTACCTTAGCTGGTATCAAATTTGGGGGGGACCGCACACCTTTTTTTAAATTATTTATTTATTGTACTGCATGATATAGACCCGCCCACCGGCGGCTGTGATTGGTTGCAGTGAGACAGCTTCACTCAGCGAGGAGGCGGGTCTGACTACAACCAATCATAGGCGCCGGTGGGTGGGGGAAGCATTGAATACTAGATGGAATAATGAGCGGCCGGCTTTTTCAAAAGAGGAAAAGCCTCCGGAGCTTTGTGACAACTGTGCAGCATCGCGCCCGTGATCGGTGAGTATGAGAGAGGGGGTAAGAGGGGGGAGAGAGACCAAGAGTGATTGTAAACGATTTTGATCGTTTTGCTGGACATGCTGAGCATGCATAGTAGAACGTGACGAAATCCATCAGTGGATTCCACCACTTAGCGCATAGCGGCGGAAACCCTCACCATAGACCATCATTAGACACTGTGGCGAATTCCAATGGAATCCGTCAAGGTGCGCTATTTTAATGACACAAAAAACGCTACATGCAGCATTCCTTCCGCCCGACGCAGTGTCAAAATAACAACGCTGCGTCGTGCAGCGGATGCAACGCAAGACCATCCATTGCTATCCGTAGCTAATAGAAGTCTATGAGGAATAGAACAGTTTCCTGCAATGGTTACCGGAATTCCTCAAGGCTGCGGATAGCAACGGAAGCCGTGCAACGCAAGTGTGAAAGTAGCCTTATTGAAAAGAACAATCAAATCCGGGTCCGGCGTA
Source organism: Anomaloglossus baeobatrachus (assembly GCF_048569485.1). NCBI lineage: Eukaryota > Metazoa > Chordata > Amphibia > Anura > Aromobatidae > Anomaloglossus > Anomaloglossus baeobatrachus. The sequence goes on along the minus strand of NC_134358.1, from coordinate 442,516,799 downwards.
ATCCAATAAGGGGGTCCCACGACGATCCATACCATAGTCACTGTCCCAGTCAATGAAGAACAGAATGTTCCCCATTGGCTGGGAGAGCAGTGCAGTGACCTGAGCTAACATCATGAGGTCAGCCGAGTTAACTGCAGGGGATGACGAACGCTGCTGTCAGGAGGTTAGATGAGATCATTACCTGCTGTGACGATCTCCTGCACTACTGACGTCAGCGCTGTCACTGACTTCAATGCTTGCTGCGTTCTCAGCAAAGAATCGCGGGAGTCTGTGACGTCACCGCTAGTGACAGTCTCGCGCCGCCTGCGACACGTGACGTGATCTCATCTAACCTCCTGACAGCAGCGCTAGTCATCCCCGCGGCTGCCAGCACTGCAGTGTGAGAAGCTGCTGATACTGCAGTGCGGGCATATGCTGAAACACTGCAGTGCGGGCAGCCGCGGGGCTGGAAGGGAGCGAGACACAGACTGCACGGGCACCAGACGGAGGTCACACGGAAGTACTTCCGTGCGGCTTCCAGGGATTATGCGGGCCCATTGACTTGTATTGAGTCACGGTCCGTTATTACGGAACAGAATAGGACATGTTCCATAATAACGGAATGGACATACGGCATCCGATGTGTTTTTTTTTTGTAGGATCAGATGCACACGGAAGTTCATCCATGTGCCATCTGATCCTACACAAAAGACATTGAAAAGATGGTCCTGTCCGTGGGTCCGCAAAAAAACAGGAGCTGACCAGGACAAATGGAACGGTCATGTGAATGAGCCCTTAGGATCACGCATGCTAAAAAAAGCTGCCCTGTAACTTACTAAACTGGAAACTAAGTGATGTTTCTTGTATGCAAAACACAAACCAATTTTCATTTATGTATTGGAGCAGCTTTCTGTCAACGTATCAGCTTTTACCATCTGAATTTAATCAGGTTTGGATTTTTTTTTGTACCAGATGGATTTTCAAGCTGCTTCTATCACACAAACAGGAAAATTGAACAGCATGAGGATGCACCTAGGATGGGGCTGAAACTTTTTTTTCCACAGAACTATTAAATTGCATTGGAGATCTTGATTTGTATTTCTGATCATAGTAAAAATTAGATATGCCTCATTACTTTGGGGCATTCAGTCCAGAAAAAAATCATGGACAGGTGAACAGCTCAATATACTATAATGGGCAAGAGCTCTTTTTGTTAGACACCGTGATATAACTCATACGTTGAAAAACAGATGTCTAAATGAGGCCTAAGTCCAGGTTCACACATTTGTGTTTTGCGCAATATTTTTCAGCATACATTGGCAAGATGGGAAAATTATCTAACAAAGAAAAACAAAAACCCTGCATGATAAATCTGGCACTAACGCTCTCTCTCCTTCTCTCTATCTCTGTCCGTCCATCTCTTTCCCAGTCTGTCCCTTTCCTCGTCCGTCCGTCTCTTTTCCCGTCCGTCCATCTCTTTCCTTGTCTCTTTCCGAGTGTGTCTCTTTCTCCGTTTCTTTACTGGTCTGTCTCTTTCCCTGTCTCTCTTCTTGTACCTGTCTGTCTTTCCCTGTTGCTTTGTCTCTTTCCCTGTCTGTCTCTTTCTGTCTGTCTCTTTCCCTGTGTGTCTGTCTGTCTGCCTCTGTCTCTCTTTGACTGTGTCTCTCTCTATCCGTCTCTTTCCCTGTCTCTCTCTATCAGTCTCTCCACCGACATCTTATTACCTCACATATAAGCTTCTTATACTAACAATGTCTTTCGTTCCTATAGCAACCAATTACAGCTCCTATTAATAACCTAATACCTTGCAGCTCCATTGACTTTAATGGAAGCAGATTTTTTGGAGTGTAACTGTAAAGCACGGGGTTACATTTTTGCATCAAAACTTAGTCTGTGACGTTCCCTGAGTCACATGGGGTGCATGTGCAAAATTTCGTGATTGTAAATGCGACGGTGCAAATTCTTGTAGCGGACATAAACACATACATACACTGAGCTATCTATCTATCTATCTATCTATCTATATCTATATATATATACACATTATATTGGGCATCAATGGATGTCCAAATCAAAGGAGTGACGCCATTATTCAATAAAAATAATCTTTATTTAAACATATATTTAAAATGTTTTAGCAAAAGGTACCGAATAAAAAGAGAGGCACGGACAGAAACAGTAATTACATCCCCATATTGATCACCCATCGATCAATGAGATGTTTACACCAAAAAACACACAGGTGAATTTAAATAGATCAAATATTGCATGTTCTAGTGGACCAAACACAGACTCTGCGATTTTGACCGCGTCCCTTTATCAATACTGCAAATATTCACTAATGCACAGTTCACCCATGACCCAATGACATCATGAAAGTACATCACCTGAATGAATGGTGTCCTGCCGTGACCCTCACACTCCGACACGTGTTTCGCAAATGGCTTTCTCGAGGAGCGTGTCAGAGGTGAGGGGCGGGTTGGTTTAAAAGCATCAAGTGACCAATTATGGCGCATGACAATGGTTGCCACAGACGCTATTAGCGTCTGTGGCAACCATTGTCATGCGCCATAATTGGATTAATCTGCGTTCTGCTCTGACGCGATAAGGGCGGTTTGAGCTCTCTGTTTTCTATTGGTCACTTGATGCTTTTAAACCAACCCGCCCCTCACCTCTGACACGCTCCTCGAGAAAGCCATTTGCGAAACACGTGTCGGAGTGTGAGGGTCACGGCAGGACACCATTCATTCAGGTGATGTACTTTCATGATGTCATTGTGATAACACTATGGTGGGCGTTAGCCTATCTTTAATGAATATTTGTCTGATATCATTGTAATTATGCCATGATTAAGGCGTTTAGCCTATCTTTAATGAGTCTTGGTGTCTGTGGAGCTATCCGGGCTCTGCGATAGTGACTGTACGGTCTTTTGAAGCCCAAACTGCATTTCCTATGCTACAAGGGAACCCATATACTCTTTTATTTTATTTATTCTTATGAGTACAAATTACTTATGGGTGAACTGTGCATTAGTGAATATTTGCAGTATTGATAAAGGGACGCGGTCAAAATCGCAGAGTCTGTGTTTGGTCCACTAGAACATGCAATATTTGATCTATTTAAATTCACCTGTGTGTTTTTTGGTGTAAACATCTCATTGATCGATGGGTGATCAATATGGGGATGTAATTACTGTTTCTGTCCGTGCCTCTCTTTTTATTCGGTACCTTTTGCTAAAACATTTTAAATATATGTTTAAATAAAGATTATTTTTATTGAATAATGGCGTCACTCCTTTGATTTGGACATCCATTGATGCCCAATATAATGTGTATAAAGTAGCTCTTTGGAGTGCCATGAGCTAAAATTTGATGGACATGAGGTGGTTATCTATATATATATATATATATATATATATATATATATATATATATATATATATAAGAAACAAAATTACCAAAGTAACAAGCCTTCCAATAGGTGCTGTACAAAGAAAGATTTTCACAAGCACATTGTAGCGCACAGATGCCTGGTTGGAGAACGCCTCAAGCGGCTATATTAAAAAATGTCAATAATTCATCAAAAGCCCAGCATGGTCTTTATCAAAAGATAATTGTATAAACAAAGGACAATAAAAACCTACATTGCTTTTCTGTTCATACTCATGATTATTTTATGAAGGTTTACCTTTTATTTATCAACAAGACATTTCGTAACACCTATAATGTCCAGTGCAGACCTTGCATGCCAAGATAAGGCAGGACTTCAATAAGAGAAGCCTCAGCCAAACTATATATTTTGTATAAAACACCCCGTTTTGCTTTGCTTGTTTTTTTCCAAAAATTATTATGGTCAGCCCTTTAATTCCTCCTTACATTCAGTGAGTGCAGCCCCAGCCTCCTGTGACATCACGTTTGAGGCTCTTCTCTCTATCTAGCTAATCCCTATTTGTTTGGGTATTTTTACTGCACTTTCTGTGACATTTCATTTGAGAAGTGTAGGGCATTTTATAACAAAGATAACTACAGAAGTAATTGTGTAAAAATAGGTGCCGGATCACCTCTTTAATCCCTTCACAACATTTCACGTAAGTTTACGTCATGGTTGGGAAGGGGTTCCCACAAAATGACGTACACTTATGTCATAGTGATCAAGTGCTGTGCCCGCACGATCGCCATTTGGAGCTCGGCTTAAGTGATAGCCGAGAATGGCTGTAACAGCCATAGCTGTTTAACCCCCTAGATGCAGAGATCAATAGCGATTGCAGCATTTAGGGGGCTGAGTGAGGGAGTGCTCTCCATTTCCCACAGGATCAGGACTCCTGCGATGTGATCACAGGGGCCTGATCGTAGCCATATCAATCCGAGGTCAAACGACGACCTCCGGGTCGGCCAGGTACGGTGGCCAGCAGCATGGTCTAACAAGCATTTTGACAGTGTAACACTGATAGACATAATGTATTGCAATGCTTGTGCAGTGCAATACATTATACCAGCAAACAGAGTAATAAAACTTAAATGTCCCACATAGGTAATAAGTGTAAAAAAAAAATAATATATATATATAAAAAATATTGCAAACATCAGAAAAGAACAAAAAATACATACACCAATAGATATGTATATGTAAAAACAAAACTGGACAAAAATTTGGTATTGCCGCATCCAGGACAACCCAATCTATAAAGCTGTGAACTGATCCAAAGAATAAAGTTGTCTTATCACTTTTACAAAATGGTGTACAGCATAAAAAAAATAGCTGTTTCTTCTTGATTCTGCCTCACAAAAAGCAGAATAGATAGGGATCAAAATATTATGCAGCCCAACTTGCTACCGATAAAGATTCCAACTCATCCCACAAAAAAACAAGTCCTTACATTACTTTGCAGAAAAAAAACCAAACCAAAAACACTATAGCCTTCATAATTCTAAAAAAACTTTATTTGTACAAAAATGTTTTATTCTTCTTTAGTGTGATAGTAGCCAAACCTAGAAAAAAAACCTATATAAATCTGGTATCGCTTTAATCGTACTAAACTGAGGCAAAAAGCCACGTAATCACTTATACCACAAAGTGAACAGTGTAGAAGTTAGTAATACAGTCAATTCTTCAACTTCCGTTAATTTGCTTATTCTGCCTCCCAAAGATCACAGTAGGGCTCAGATCCTGCACTCTACGCTGAGCACTGAAATCGGGGTTTACTTGTAAATCTCTGAAAAACGTGATTCAGACAAAATTCCCAATGAAAAATTCACTGTAGTGAGGCAGAGGGAGTGAGTCACTTTGTCCTCCCATCTGGCTTGTGGTCCGTCGGTGTCCATTTGCTGTGTCTTATTAGGTGTGCAAAAAAATGCAGTCAACAAACGTTTTGTGCACCTTTGAAAAAAAACAGACAACGCGGACCAGAGGCCAAAACGGAATCTGAAGTAACTATGCTGTCTCATTAGACTGAATGCATCTGTTGGGGGGATTCACCTGAATCAAGTATATTCCGAGAAGTAGATTGAGACCTTAATGTAGATGCTCAGCATAGCGCACAAGATAAATGTGATCTGATCCAAAATGTATTATCTCCAAATTACTACTAATAGTATTCAACTCAACCCACAAAAACACAAGTCCACACTCAGGTCTATCATTTCTTAATGGAAATATAGGGGGCTTCCATGTTACTGGTAGCACAAAGATTCTGGAAAAACAATATGGCTCCCTCCAACAGAGAAATCCAGCAAAATCTTGACTCTAAAATCCAAATGCCCTCCTCTCTTCTGAGCACTAAAATGTTACTAAATCACAGTTAATGTTTACATGTTTGGCATTGTTATAGTCAGGAGAACCCGCTTAATTTACGGGGTGTGTGTGTCTTCAGAAGCACAAGCTGTGCACAATGTACAAGCACTACAATGTACTCGGCATAACAAGGGCTTATTTGCCGTTTTTAATTCTGCAACATTCACTGCATTTGACTCCATGAGTGTTTTGCAAAGAGAAAATAGTCACTACACCCGTAGATGAATTCCCAAAATATGGTCACTTAAGAGGGTTTCTTCTGTACTAGCACTTAGGGGCTCTGTATATGGAGTCTGCAAACTATCAGAGGAAAATCTGTGCTCCAAAAGTCAAATGGCGCTCCTTCCCTCCCGAGCCCTGTGATGCGGCCAAACAGTACTGTACGGTCACATGTGGGGTATTGCCACATGCGGGAGAAATTGTGTAACATTATGGGGCCTTTTTTTTTTATCTATTCCCCTTGTGAAAATTGGAAATCTGGCACTAAAACAACAGTTTAGTTGTAAAAATGTAATTCTATTTTTATCACCGGCCAACAGTATAAACATTTTTGACACACCTGTGGTGTCAATATGCTCACTGCATCTCTGGATGAATTAACTGAGGGGTGCAGTTGTGCTGTTCTGGCACCTAAGGGGCTCTGCCGATGTGATATGTTACCAAAAAACCATTCCAGCAAATTCTGAAGTCCAATATGGCGCTCCCTCCATTCTCACTGTACCTTAAAAGTGGTTATTTTGTGTGGCGACATAGCGGCCATACCTTCATTCATTATTTGAATGACAACAACTTTTTTTATTATTTGAATCTCAGATTCACATTTTAATGTTCTAATTCAACAATTAATTTTTTTAGACCTTAATTTTATTAGTATTGGAGTCACCAACTAAAGTAACTATTCCATCTTTCGAAAGCCAGTCAGTGGCAACAGCACATTATGGACTGGCAGCTGCCACCCTATCCATACAATTAATTCTATCCCCCACGGGGAATTCGTTAAAGCAAACGGAATTTCCTCTGATGAAAATGCTTCTTTGGAAGAAAGCTGGGTCATTACTCAAGGTTTGCAGCAAGAAGGCTATAATGATGGCTTTATAAGGAATTTGTTGAATATAGTAAAATATATTACTAGGAAAAAAAAACCTGTCACTTTTTGTGTCTCAACGGTGAGAATAGTGATATTGTCACATTCAGCACCGCTTACAGTTTACAGTTCAAGAATATAAAACGGATATTTTAATATCCCAGTGTTACCGTATATTAAGATAACATTCTTGATCAGATCTTGTTAAAGGCTAGAAGAGGAGGTTCTCTGGGCAATATGCTATCACCTAGTTTACACCATAAACTGTCAGATTAACGCACTTTTCTTTAAAGGATTTTACGAGTGTTTTTAATTGTATGGAATAATCATTGAATCTTTTTTATTCACTGATGTGAAGATCCACCTGCTTCTTTTTGCCCTACCTCAAAAGTAGTTCTCTATTACATGGATGGTATTGGTGAACTCAGGAAAAATTACACAACAAAACAGTGTGGTCAAAATTTCTCTTGTTTACCCTTATAAAAATTAAAAACTTGGGTCTATAGCAACATTTTAATGAAAAAAAATTGTAATTACCGTATTTTTAGTTTTATAAGACTCACTGGATTAAAAAAAACGGACCCCATATTTAGAGAAAATTTAATAAAAAAAAAGTAAAAAAATATGGGGTTTGTTTTGTAATCCAGTGATGCTTTACTGGGGAAGGGGGTAGCAGCGGTGGAGGAGCGGGGGTCAGAGGAGGCAGGGGTGGTGCTGGAGTATGGCGATGCTGCAGGTAGTGCAGAGCCGGGCTCTGCGCTGGGGCAGCGGGCGTGGCTCCGCACTGGTGCTTGCTGCGGGTGGTGAGGCATGGGCCATTCTGAAGATGTCAACAGTAGGGGTTTCAAAGAAATGGTGGCCAGAGTTAGCACGTGTGCAGATTGAGTTATCAGCTCAATGACCAGCCGAGATCTCATCTGCACACGTGCCTCTGGGTGCAATTTTCCTTAAGTCTGCTGCTGGGACATAAATCGACTGGAGGCGGTGAGTGCCCAGATGAGAGCTTGAGCCGAGCCCTCCATCGGCGCATGCATGAACACTGGGCACCATTATTTGAAGCCCTTACTGCTGACCTCTTTAGAATAGCCCATGCCTCACTGCCTGTCGCACACAGCCTCACTGCCTGCCGCACAAAGCCACGCCGCCTGCCGCAAAGAGCAGCGCCCACAGCACAGCATTGCCCCTGCTTACTGTGACCCCTTCTTCATCACTCCCCGGTAAGTTACATTCAGATTTTAAGACGCACCACTCATTTTACTCCAAAATTCTTGGGAGGAATAGTGCGTCTTATAATCCAAAAAATAAAGTATTTTTTCTTTACCACCAAATGGTAAAAAAAAAATAATTCTGTGGATCACCTGTAGTGTCAATATGCTCACTGCACACCTAGATGAATTCATTAAGGGGTGTACATTACAAAATGGGGTCACTTGTGGGGATCTGCTTTTCCGGAATATCAGGTGTTCTGCTAATGTGGCATGGCACCCCTGAATCATTTGAACTGAATCTGAACTCAGATATGAAATTCTTCCCTTCTGAGCTTTTCAACCACATATTGGTAAACTCAGGAGAAATTGTGTAACAAATTGTATGGTCCATTTTCTCCAGTTACCTTTTTTGAAAATCAGGGTAAAAATGTATTTTTTCATTTTCATGGCTCAACATTATAAAATTCTGTGAAGCACCTGTGGGTTCAAGGTACGAACTACAAATCTAGATAACTTCCTTTAAGGGTGTAGGTTCCAAAATGGGGTGACGTTGTGGGCTTCCACTATTAAGGCTATGTCCGCACGTTGCTTTTTACCTGCTTTTTTGCTGCTTTTTCAACTGCAGCGTTTAATGCCAAAATGGTTGTGTTCTGCTTTTCAAGCAAAGTCTATGGGAATTTGGGTTTCTTGTCCGCACTATGCAGTTCAAACTGCAGCCTTTTTGTTGCAGAACTTTGGTCAAAAACTCAGCTTTGCAGTGCAAAACCCAAATGGCAAAAACAACTGACATGTCAATTGTTTTTGCCATTTGGGTTTTGCACTGCAAAGCTGAGTTTTTGACCAAAGTTCTGCAACAAAAAGGCTGCAGTTTGAACTGCAAAGTGCGGACAAGAAACCCAAATTCCCATAGACTTTGCTTGAAAAGCAGAACACAACCATTTTGGCATTAAATGCTGCAGTTGAAAAAGCAGCAAAATAGCAGGTAAAAAGCAACGTGCGGACATAGCCTTAGGCACATCCGGGTTTCTCTAAATGCGACATGGCGTCCACTATCTATTCCAGACTATTTTGTGCTCCTTCCCTTCCAAGCACTGCCGTGTACCCAAAGAGTAGTTTTCCACCACATATGGAGTAACCCTGTACTTAGGAGAAATAGTACAACAAATTGTACTGTACATTTTCTCCTGTTACCCTTGATAAATTAAAAAAAAATGGCGCTAAAGCAATATTTTTCTTGGAAAAGTAACATTTTCATTTTCTACTGCCGCACTGCTTTAATTCCTGTGAAGCACCTAAAGAGTTAATAAAATTCTTTAATCTGGTATTGAGCACTTTGATGGGTGCTGTTTTTAGAATGGTGTCATTTTTGGTTATTGTTTGTCACATAAGCCCTTCAAAAGCAATTAAAATGTGATGTGGTAACTAAAGAAATTGGTTTTGTAAACTTTGTTGGCAAAATGAAAAATTGCTGATAAACTTAAGCCTTCTCTAACTTAGAAAAAAATATATATGTTTAAAAATTCTGATTATGTAAAGTAGACAAGTGGGAAATGTTATTTAATTAAGGACTTTGTGTCATAAAAATATCTGGTATATTGGCATAAAATATCAGTTTGAAAATCACTACATTTTCACAATTGTTGTCTAATTTTCATATTTTCCTAAATGTAAATCATATCGACCAAAATTTACCTCTAACGAAGTAAAAACACGAAAAAAAACCAAAAACTGAATCACTGGGAAATATTTAAGCGGTCCGGAGGTATTGTATTATTATTTTAAAGTGACACTAGTCAGAATTGTAATATTTGGCCTGGTTGGGAAGGTGAAAAAGGCTTGGGAAGAAAGGGTTAATTCAAACAATGGACAGTCTATGAAGTTCTGTCACTGGCTAGTCTGCAGGGTGGTGTAATAGGGAACCCCCCTGCAGACAGGAACAAAAGCACAGATCACCCTACCAGATGCAAGACAGGGAATGATAATGGAGGGCCTGACATTATGGTCCATGGAGACTGACTAGGGTGACACACCGCTACAACTCCCTTTTAAAGAGCTTCCTTTTATATTCTCCTTTACTCACTGACTTACAGACTCTTTTAGGCCCCCTTCCCACATCAGTGATTCCGGTACGTATGACGTCTGTTTTCATACGTATCGGAGACACGGACAAACGCAAACCCATTAAAATCAATGAGTCTGCGCACATATCAGTGTTTTCCCAAGGAAAGTGTGTCCCTATGGAGCACACATTTGTCCATATGTTTTGTATGGAAACAAGTCCGTTGTCTCCGGCAGCACTGACGTCACACGGACCACTGAGTGGTGTGATCCGTGTGACACGTACCAGAGAAAATACGTGTCTTTGAAATAAAATGATTTTCTATACTCACCTGTCTCCAGCGCTGCGGTCACTTGCTTCAGGGCCCACTCATACCCATGAATATCACTGCACTGTGGACACAGAAGCAAGTGTGACTGCAGCGCAGGAAACATCAACACCATGGAAAGGGGAGTTAAAAGTTCCTGATCATGGCCCACGGAGGGCCATATGCACCTTCATCACGCCCATGACAAACGTGTGTATTCTACAGACGTGTGAAAGAGGCTTCAATGGCAGAAGAAAAAGACTTTGGATACATCTCGATGTTCCTGATTAAAATAATGTGATGGCAAGAAAGTATTAATTGAATGTGGTTTTGTTTCACAATAATTTTTGCAACTTCTCCTTTTCACAGCAGCGTCACCAACTTTTTGAAAGGTGGGCAAATCTTTGAGTGACCCGACAGTCATCAATTTAGGCAACAAAAATGGTGTTAATTATAGCAGAACTGCTGCCATGAACTGGACTACATTTTCTGATGCGTGTGCACGAGCTACTGAGAGAGGCAACAAATTCATTAAGAACTGTATGACTCTGAATGAGTTTATCGAATATTACTCCAGTGGACTCGATCAATAAAAACACCCGTCTTGATAAATTTCTCCCTGTGTGTGAAGAAAATCTAAAAAAGGTAATTATTTATATCCTATTGTACAACTGTATACAGTCTTCATTCATAGCAAGCCTGATCAATGCAGGATTGCAACATGTCATTCCAATCTCTGTAACAGAACGGTGATTTCACATTGTGAATGGCTTTGTCATTATGTATTTATCCTGCTGGAGGTAGATATGTGATTAAAAAGCCACAAGGCAAAACGTCAGAATTTCACAATAAGGGATCAATCTAGTACGGACCGCTAAAGCATGGTCTGGCCCCGGATCTCCAGACCTGAAAGTGACATCTTTATATATTTCTATGTGGCTGTAACATTTGGGTCCAGTGACTTGCCTACCAGTTTATGCATTGTGGTCCAAAAATGGAGAGATATATGCGGACATCTGAATGAGGCCTAAGGCACAGTTCACACAACGGTATTTTTGGTCCGAGTGATGTCCGAGAAAAATCAGACGGCACTCAGATTCTTAGTCAATGGGGCTGTTCAAAAAAGAAAAAAAATAATCATGGCATATACTAGTTTTTGTATAATAACCAAAACAGTTCCCATAAAAAGAATTTTAGATTAATTTAAAAATTATATAAAACACAAATAGACACAAATCAAGGTGCAAATGGGTTCTCCAGAACCCATTTGTATTTGTCCTTAGTCTAAATCTACGGGTTCCGATTTGTCTAAAAAGAACTGTATGGTATCCAGCTTATTACTACAAAACAAGGTGCACAGAATATATGACAAGACTGGCTAGTGAGTGGGAAGGGTAATACCATCCCCTGGGCCTTAAGATAACATAATATGGCCCTACCCCAAATTCCACCCAACCTGCCCTAAGTTTTTGCGGCACGCCTGTTCACTGGTAGCTGACTCTCCCTATACTAACAGTCCCCAGGGAATGTACTGAGTGAGGAAGGGGGAGGGGGATGCGATATTTTACAGGCAACCTGTAAAAAAGGGGGACAAATGTCCAAAAATATAAAATGAATTGAAGGACCTTCCAATGAACAATACTTGGCTTCGGAAACAAAAAAGGTCTTTCATAGTTCTAAATATTCTCAGATGGCGAAGGGCAAAGTTGTCAATGGCCAACAGTCCATATGAGCAATTCTACCATTGAGTAGCCTCAAATTGATACATGTTCTTCCTAAAGCTTTACACTTGCCTGAAAAATGCCTAAATGTATGCTTGGACGCGTTTCCTCGTTATGTACAGTTCATCAGGAGGCCTGATATAAATAATAAACCAGAATGATAAATGGAGAGTCCAGGATAAAAGATCCCGTAATGCAGCTCCTCCGCACCGCAAATCCAGGACAGCACAGACAATACTGAGGTTATGCTGTCCGTATGGTGCAACAGGAAGAAGGTCCTCTCAAATTTAAATTAATCTAATAAAATACTTTTTATGGGAATAGTTTTCATTATTATATAGTAATTATTCCCTATTATGGTTATAAAATGGTATACCTCTCCATATACTAGTTTCTGTCCTATGTTGAATAAGGCTCACCTATTCAAGTCTATGGATATGCAAAAATAAATCGGATCCCATACAGATCAACGCTTTAGCATCCATTGTTTAGCGATACATTGCCATTTTTTAACATAGAAAACTCTATTTACGCTTGTAAATTATAATACTAGCTGATGCATAAATATGGATTGCATAGAGATAGCAGTCATCCATTGTTTCTGGATGAAGCTTGGAGACTTCTTTTTATACTCTAGTGTGAACCTAACCTAAGATGAATTGCCACGATTTTCCAAGTTGATAGCACATATTTGCTGCAAACGCTAATGCCCGCCTGCCCTCATCGCTGCGCCATCCCCCTGCATTATCCTTACATACAAGCCAAATAAATCACAAGATAAAATGGTGATGTCCTTATATTAAAACAAAAATCAATGGTACGCTAGGAAAGAAAGTATTTTAATTCAATTGTAGCTTCAGGGGAGCAAATCAATGGGACTTCTGCCTCCCTAAGGATAGGAAACTGATCAAAGAAAAGCACTAGTCAAGATCAAACATTATCACATTGATTGTAATTAAGAGAAAAGCATGCTGGGAGAGAGCGCACATGTGAAAGTAAATACATTGCTCTCATCTTGTTTGTCTGCATATGAATGGATCAGAGATAATGGCAACTTTGACTTTATGATTATGAATAATTTTATATAACAAATCCAAAATGTATTTATCAGAAGTGAGAACAATAACTGTTTATTAATATGCTAACAATGCAGTATTGCCCGGAGTGGTGCTGCTTCTCGTCTCTACCAGGCGTGCTCATGTCAAAGCTGGCTTTTATTAAATTTCATCAGGTTTCTAAATTAAAAGGTGTTGTCCACTACTTTTGTTTCCATGTTTTCCCCAGTAAAAAAAAATAAAGCCTATACTCACCTCCCATACCAGCGCCGTTTCAGTGGTGCTGCAGCTCACATTCCTGGGGCTCACATGACATCACAGGAGCCCAGCATCCAATCAGCACCGGTTTCCTTCTCCCCGCCTTCAGACCAAACAAGTTAAGCAACAGTAAATGAGCGCAGAGGCTGTGCTCACTTACTGTTATTGGCTTGTTTGGTTCGAAGCCGGGGAGAAGGAAACCGGTGCTGATTGGACGCTGGGCTCGTGTGATGTCACAACCCTACATGAGCCTATCTTGAGCCGTGGCACCACTGCAATGGCGGCTGTATGGGAGGTGAGTACAGACTATTATGTTACTGGGGGAAAACATGTGGAATCAAAAGGGATTCGCCTAGTAGTAGAAAACCCCTTTAAGATTTAGGCAGGGGAGAGCACAGATAGCTTAAGACACCTGTGCAAGAACAATATTTAGGGCCCTAATATTCCAATTTCTCGTTCTATATCCCCAACCCCTTATGTCTCTCTTATTCGACCAGTAATTGTGAGCTCAGTCCTTTATATCCAATCTAACAGCTAGAAGCAGCCTGATGTCTGTAAGCTGGGAGTGGGCCCCATTACCTACATGGCTCCAGGGCAGCGCTGCTGTAATTATGGTATGATCACCCATGCTCTTATCCTTTTAAAGGTTTAGTTATGAATCTCATGTTCCAAAAGCCCTGTAGCTTCCTGACAAACGAAGACATACTGCAAATGTAAAATCTGATTTCCTTCTACATTATCTGACTTCAATTCCTGTTAGTCCTGATGTTTTGAAATGATTATTTACAGTAGAAAATCAAAAGAAAGCAAACAACAAAGCTGCCATTATAAGACATAAAAGAAACCATTGTATAAATAATGACAGCTAACGGGAACAAAAAAAAAAAGAAAAAGGAAAAGCAAAAACAGCGATAATGAGGACTGCTCCAAATCTATCCTCCTATCCAATAATATAGCAATTATTTAATCTTTTGCAGTTTATGGATAATTTCTTATTGAAAATGTTTTTTGTACAATATACATCCCTAGCCGACATTAGTATTATAGGTAAAATATAGCAGAAAAATGAGTACACCCCTCACATTTATGAACATTTTTTTATTTTATCTTTTCATGGGACAAAACTAAGATATGACTCTGATACAATATAAAGTAGTCAGTGTACAGCTTGTATAACAGTGTAAATTTTGTGTGCCTTCTAAATAACTCAACAAGGCCATTAACTCTAACGACCTAGGACGTACGGTTTATACATACATATATATATATATATATATACATATATATATATATATACACACACACATTTATATATTATATTATATATATATATATATATATATATATATATATATATATATATATTATGGACTCATGCACTAAGCAAACACCTTTTCCCCACAAATGTTGGCTGGTCTGACCAGCAGACATGTGCAGCTAATAGGCACAGCTGGATGGAGAGACACCCCCGCCTAGTAACCCCTTAGATCGCTCTGTCAAACTCTGACAGCACGATCCACCTCGCTTCGGTGGGGATCGCACTGTTCACCGCCGCCATAGCGGCCCCATGACGCAATAAGGGGCACCAATGGGTTGATGTCGCTGTCATGTCTCTCTTCCTGTAAATGCTGGCAGAGCGTCAGCACTCATAGGAGATTAGAGTGATGCTGAAGCATAAGTAATCAGACAGTACAGTCATAAAGTCCCCTAAGGGAAGTAATAAAATCAATAAAAAAAATTTACAAAAAAAGAAGTTTTTAAAAATATGAAAATTAAAATAAACTTAGAAGTTCAAATCACCCCCATTGAAAATAAAACAAAAAAAAACCCCACATACATTTGGTATCGCGACATTCAGAAATGCCCGATCAAATCATAACATCAATTAACTGATCGGTGAGGGGCACAGCAACGGAAAAGAACTCAAAACAACAGAATTAAGCTTTTTTTTGTCGAGGCAACATTGCATTAAAATGCAATAACAGACGATCAAAACATCGTACCTTCCCAAAAATTGTATAATTGAAAACATCGCTCAAGATGCAAAAAATAAGGCATCAAACAGCCCAAGATCCCGAAAAATGAAAACAATGAAAGTCTCAGAAATTGGTGACAAAAGCACAAAATTTATTTTATTTATTTATTTTCTACAAACTTCTGAAATTTAGATGAAAGTAAAACTATACATGTTTGGTATCTACAAACTCATACTGAACTGGGGGAATTTATTACAATGTCAGTTTTACATATAGTGGATATGAAAAATCCAACATTTGTACAATTGCACTTCTTTTGCAATTTCACCACACTTGGAATTTTATTTCTGTTTTCCAGTTCAATATGGGGCAGAATCAATGGTGTCATTCAAAAGTACAAATTGTCCTGCAAAAAAAAGTCCTTATAGGGCTGCATTAATTGAAAAAGAAAAAAAAGTTATAGCTCTTGGCAGTAGGGTAAAAAAAAACTAAAACGGAAAATCGCTGGCAAATAACGTGTGTACACCCCTAAGTAAAAATAGCGAAATTGTGCCCAATTAGCCATTTTCCCTCCCTGGCATTATGTAACTTTTTAGTGTTACAAGGTCTCAGGCGTGAATGGGAAGCAGGTGTGGTAAATTTGGCACAATAGCATTCACACACTCTGTCATACTGGTCACTGAAAATTCAACATGGCACCTCTTGGCAAAGAATTCTCTGAGAATCTGAAAAAAACAATTGTTACTCTACATAAAGATGACCTAGGCTATAAAGAAATTACCAACACCCTGAAACTGAGCTGCAGCATGGTGGCCAAGACCATACAGCGGTTTAACAAGACAGATTCCACTCAGAACAGGCATCATCATGGTCGATCAAAGAAGTAGAGTGAATGTGATCAGTCACATCCAGAGGATGTCTATTCAAAATAGACGTACGAGTGCTGCCAGCATTGCTGCAGAGGTTAAGGGGGAGGGGGGGGGAAATCAGCATATCATTGCTCAGACCAAAAGCCACACATTGCATCAAATCAGTCTGCATGCCTGTCGCCCCAGAAGGAAGGTGTGACGGGGTGTACAGCAGAGCAAGGAGAGACAACAGGCCGAGGAACGATCCAACAGGTTTATTCACAAGAACACTGGAACAGCACACGATAAGTCCACGTAAAACAGATTCGGGGGCCCTTCCCGACAATCCTCGGACTGGATTACAAAGCAATCGTCCTTACAGTAGTCCAAAGAGTTCCACACAATCCCACGGGCCGCCACACAGGCCTAGCGCCGTCCGTGTCCACAGCCACACAGGCTGGAGTTCCTGCTCCCTTCAAGTTTCAGCTCACTCTGACTGAATCTCCCAGGTAAGCAGAGTTTACACTAGTTGGACTCTAGGCCCACCTCCCCCTACTCCCAGGGATGGAAGTGCCTCAAGAGGATATAACCTTGCATTTTAGGGGGTGATTACCTACAACAATAGAAATGTACACAGAAGTAGTTCAAATAAGACAATGAACCCAGCTTGAAATAGGAATCTGTACAGCATATACAGTGAGAGGGTAAATTACATCTTCACAATCCCTCCCCCTCCCAACTTGTGTACGTACTAGGGACCTCTACAGGTCACTGGTTAAGTACACACAGGCAGAGCGTTACTTACATGTGGCTTCATGCAGCCACGAATTGGCATCGTAGCTCTCCCACATCATTGCCCAGGAGAACAGCTGCAGGCAGACCACCCATCACCCCAACCACACATCGCCTGACCCCAAAACCAAAGCTCAGATCCACAGTGGCTGTGGGAATAGTCCTCCATTGTCCACCAGCCAGTTCAATGACAATCCCAGGTCCTCTATGGATTGCCTCAGGCCGAACCACTCGGGGATCAGCCAGTGTGAGGAAAGCACCCGAGTCACAAAATCCAACAAGTCTCTGTCCATCCAGCACAACCTCCTGCAAGTGCTTACCTCGATGAGCAGAAGTCGTCATAACTGCAGGTCGCACCCCGTAAACTCCTGGTGGTGCAACATGGGGGGCTGAGTCACTAGGCCAGTCCTCACATAGCGGTGCCACATCTTCCTCCATGGCGCTGGGCTGTAAATAATTAACAATCCGATTGGGCGCAGGATCAGTCCTCATTTGAACAGCTGGGCAGGAGACTTGCCGATGCCCTGGCTGTCCACATTGATAGCATCTGAGCTGGGTCTCCCTCCATCCAAGGCGTCCTCTTGGGTAAGGGGTAGGGGAACTTGGAGGCCGACTCCCACCTGAAGGTGCTGTAGGGGTTTGAGGATGATTCCTCCATGGGCTGGCTGGGCATGAGGCCTGCAAATGCCCGGGATGCCTACAAACATAACACCTGCGCTCTGTTACTTCCTCTCCCCGGCGTATTCCAGAAAGTGCAGTAGAAGCAACTGGAGGCACATTAACACGGGTATCAACATGTGGTGGCTTAGAGGAACGGGGAACAATGGGGGCAGAATAACTGGGGGCATCCGGTGTTGTGGAGCTGTTAGGCGTCTCTCCATCCTCCAACAAAACCCTCCACTGAGGCTTGATAGTGAGCACCTCATCAGCTAGAGCAGCAGCTTCCTCCACTGTCGCTGGTTTTCTCTCACGCACCCATTCCCGGATCTCAGCGGGGCACTGGGCAAAGAATTGTTCTTTTAGGATGACCTGGAGGAAGGTCTGCCAAGTTAAGGCTCCCTCTCCCTCCAGCCAGCGATGGCACACTTGTTTCAGTCTGTGGGCAAACATCTTGAAAGACACTTCTCCATCACAGGCTAATGTACGGAACTTAGTCCTATAAGTATCTGGGGTCACGGCATAATGTTCCACAATGGTCTGTTTTATCTCCCCATACTCACAATTCCACTGAGGGTCCATAGCTCTATAGGCGTCGGCAGCTCCACCCTCCAAGAGGCCCACCAGGTGTCTGACTCGCTCTCTTTCTGGGACTTCCATTAATCGGCACTGATGCTCAAAGTCCTGAAAGAAGCCCTCAATGTCACCTGCAGCTTCATTAAATGGCTTAAAGTCCTTGCGGGACACTCTGGAGAATTCCCTCATAGTTGGTGCTGTGGTTAAAGTTTGTCTGGAGCCTCTAGCTGCTTCCACAGCAAATCTCCTCTCCAGCAATGCCCTCTCTTGAGCTCTGCGAATAGCATCCATCTTATATTCAATGGTGACCTCATCTCCAAGCAGTGCCATCTCCTCTTCATACCACACAATCCATTGACTTTTTTGGGTATTTACCTCCAGCTCCCGTCTTTCCTCCCTTTGCTGTGAGGATCCTTCCTCCACGTCATTTTGCGAGCAGACTCCTTCTAGCGCCTCAATCAGCTGCTCCTTGGAGAGTCCTTTGAAACAAACTCCTACTTCACGGGCCTTTGATTGCAGGCTCCCCAAAGTCCAGGTCTTGTACTCTGCAGTGCTGGTTCCTGATGTTGAGCCATTGTCCTCCATTCCTTCTGCTCTGATCCCAGCGCTGCCAACCAGTTTGTGACGGGGTGTACAGCAGAGCAAGGAGAGACAACAGGCCGAGGAACGATCCAACAGGTTTATTCACAAGAACACTGGAACAGCACACGATAAGTCCACGTAAAACAGATTCGGGGGCCCTTCCCGACAATCCTCGGACCGGATTACAAAGCAATCGTCCTTACAGTAGTCCAAAGAGTCCCACACAATCCCACGGGCCGCCACACAGGCCTAGCTCCGTCCGTGTCCACAGCCACACAGGCTGGAGCTCCTGCTCCCTTCAAGTTTCAGCTCACTCTGACTGAATCTCCCAGGTAAGCAGAGTTTACACTAGTTGGACTCTAGGCCCACCTCCCCTTACTCCCAGGGATGGAAGTGCCTCAAGAGGATATAACCTTGCATTTACCTACAACAATAGAAATGTACACAGAAGTAGTTCAAATAAGACAATGAACCCAGCTTGAAATAGGAATCTGTACAGCATATACAGTGAGAGGGTAAATTACATCTTCACAGAAGGCTTTTCTAAATATACAAGAAAGCCAGCACTTTGGTGAGGACAAGCAGACTTAGAACATAGATTACTGGAACCATGTCCTGTAGTTTGATGAGACCAAGATAAATTGTCTTGCCTAGAGTCAAGCATGGTGGTGGGAGTCTCCTGGTTTGAGGCTGCATGAGTGCTGCTGGCTGTGGGGAGCTACAGTTCAGTGAGGAAACCATGAATTCCAACATCTACTGTAACATACTGAAGCAGAGCATGAACCCCTTCCTCCAGAAACTGGGTCGCGGGGAAGTATTTCAACATGATAATGACCCCGAACGCACCTACAAAGGTGATCACTGCTTTGCTAATGAAACAGGGTGAAGGTGCTGGACTAGCCAAGCATGTCTCCAGACCTAAACCCTATTGAGCATCTGTGGGGCATCCGCAAACACAAGGTGGAAAAGTGCAAGATCTCTAACTTTCACCAGCTCTCTGATGTCATCATGGAGGATGGAAGATGATTGCAATGGCTCCTGTAAAGCACCAGTGAACCCCATGCCCAAGAGAGTTAAGTCAGTGCTCGAAAATAATAATGGCCACACAAAAAATTGTCACTTTAGGTACAATTTGGCCATTTTTACGCAGCGGTTTAGACATTGATGTCTGTGCGTTGAGTTATTTAGAGGGAACACCAATTTTACACAATTACACAAGCTGTACACTGACTCCAATAGGGCTCTTTCACATGTCTGTGAAAAACTTGCACATTTTGCACCGATGTGTAAAAGGTGCTTATGGCCCTCCGTGTGCCGTGATTTCGGCACGAGTGTTCTCAGTGTGCTATCCGTCATAATACACGGAAAACAGGAACTTTATGCTCACTAGTCCCTGGCAGCGCTGTTTTCCGTGGTGCTATTTGTCTTTCGCTCTTCGGTCTCCGGCCCTGCTGACTCCCCTCTACTGCTGCTTCAGGTGCTCGGTGCAGTGAATATGCGATGAGCATAATGAGCAGGGGTCGGAAGCAAGTGAAAGCAGCGGCAGAGACAGCTGGAGAAAGTGAGTGTAGAAATTCATTTTATTTCACAGAAACGTGTTTTTCTCTAGTATGCGTCCCATGGATCACGTCCGTGCGGTCGAAGCGACACACGTGTTGCCGGAGAAAACCGGACATGTCTACGTGTGGAGCTCACGGACACACGTATGCTCCACACGGAAACACGGTCCATGTGAAAACATGCATGTGTGCACAGACCTATTGATTTTAATAGGTCTACGTGTGTCAGTGTCTCCGGTACATGTGAGAATGGACGTCACATGTACTGGCGACACAGATGTGTGAAGGGGGCCTTACATTGTACCAAAGTGTTGACCCATGAAAAGATACAATAAAATATTTATAAAAATGGGAGGGTGTACTCACTTTTGTGATATACTGTAAATATTTTCAGTGTTATTCACAGTCTTTACTGTTGGACGTTTCTCAGGTTTACAAACTACAGCTATCTTTTTGTGGGTTACACTATATTCTGATGGTTTCTTTTGTAGCCTAAACTGGAAATAGTTCTATTTTAAAAGTTATAGAAGTTTTATGTTTTCTCCAGACACAATTTGTTTAAATAAAAACAAGCAAAAAACATCAATTGTCTTTACACGCCCTGCTCTGGTCTAGAGGGGAGTCTATACCGTTGCCCCTGGTGTTGGTTATTGGATGCAGGACTGATGTTACATTTACAGCACTGCAGCTAACTAGGGAGTTCAGCGGTTCTGAGCGGTTCATGCTGCCTATATGGCCAGTGCAGCTGAGCTCACCGATTAGCTGCGGCGTAGTCAATGTGATGCCAGCGCTGATGTATGTACTTATATGAAGCCGTCACATTCAGGTCGGGAGAACCACAGCCAGTCAGTGTATTGCGATCCGATCACAGACAGATTTGCACAGTTTATACTTTCAAAACAAACTGTGCCTGGGGACAGATGTTTTATGAAAATGGAAAACCCCTTTAATTAGAATCAATCTAAGTAGGTAACAATAGTTTGATGTTTTATTTTATTAACTATAAGCAAGATGTCTTTATATATGACACTACAGAACCACAAATATTGGATTAACAGAGTTTCCCGGTGTGGAGTTAAATTTCTGCAATCACTGTACTTTATGTCACTGAAGAATGGTGAATCCTTACAGTGTGCATTATGAACACTGTCATGATTTCCCACAATTGGCAGATGGAGCTGAGTTTCATGATCTGCACACTGCCAGTCATATGCCGACTGGATCCTGCTCGATCTGGCAACTGAAGACATTCCTGACAGTGTGGAATATATATTATCAGGAATTATCAATCTACGATCACATGGAGTGGCTACAGAAATTGAGCTCAATCCCAGAAAAACCCTATAAATTGCCTTCTATACCTCAAGCAATACAACAAAACTTGGAATAGTTTTCAATAAACTAGGCCAATCCTGCTGGGCAGTTATACCACCTTTTTTTCCCCAAATTGTTTCTATTGGGGATGTTACTTATTGCTGTCATACATTTGTTTACCTGATATAAAAGTAGAGGGACCACTTTTCTGTTTACAATGGTTTCTAAAAAGCAGTTTATATTCACAATATGATTACCATATAAAAATGTTCCAATTTTGCTAATTATATTGCATTTTTTTAAGTACACTTATTTGTCGAAAAAGAGAAAGGATCATTTCCTTTTAGCAGCTTGGACTGGAGGCGCTGTTGTAGTGAGATACAGTGGAGTTGGACAGGTCGGAAAACATGTGTCAAATCAGAAAGCCACGGACCCACTTGGGGGGAGGGGCGACATGACCAAGGGGGAGGTAGGGAGTGATGGGTTAATAGGGACAGTGGTATATGCCTAATATGGCTTTGGGGGATGGTTTTAGCCGGGGAGGAAGAGGAGGAGCAGGGAAAGGGTTAGCTGGGAGAGGAAGGAGTTACCTCCTCTTCTGTTTCCGGACGCCGAACGATCTGCACGTGCACCTCCATGGCAGATCTTCAGGAGCTCCAGCGTCTGATTCAGGCAGCGGTCGCAGCGCACGGGCCCCTGGCAGTGCAGACCCACATCAGGGCTGCCGGGGTTAACCCGTCGGCGCTTGCCCCTCGTCCCCCCAGCAGCGGCGGGCGCCAGTCGCGGCCCCCCCGCAGGTATTCCCCGGGCGCGGGGGGGGGCGAGGAGGAGATGTAAGAGCCCCTCCAGGGACCCTCCGCAGAGTGCAGCGCAGCAGCAGCGTCTGGCTGCTGCAGAGGCCGGCGGGAGGAATCTTCGTTCCAGCCGCGGCGGTCGGGAGGTGGGAGTGGCCAGCACGGGGCCTGCTTCCGGTCCCGGCCTCCGGGCTGGAGTTACTGAGACGGCAGCGGCTCCAGGCCGGGAGCGCGCTCGGCGCAGGAGAGAGGCCAGCAGATCCCCCTGCAGTCGGCGGGGGGACCGCGGGGCTGCACGTGGCGGTAGGTCCGGCGCCGGGGGGGGGTCTGCGGTGCCTGACCCCGGTGCGGCTGAGAGAAGGAGTGACGGCGGGAGCCCTGCGGCAACCGCCGGGTCACTCAGTACCGCTGTGCAGCCCCCGGATGTGGCAGTCTCCCGTGGGAGCGGGAGGACTCGGCGGATGGAGGCCTGCAATAGCCCAGGAGGGCCAGAGGCGACGACGGCTGAGATCCGGAGCCGGGCGTCTGGTCGTCCGCGCCCAGAGGCCCCTTGCAGTCGGCAGGGGGGCGGGCGCAAGAGGTCGAGGCCCGGGGTGCCGGCGCGGGGGACAGGACGGTCTCCTGGGTTGTCACCCCGGGGCAAGAGATGGAGCGGGGATGACTCTGCCCACGCGGCGGCCCTGTCTGGCGGCCGTGGTGGGGGGGGTGCTGCGGCGGCGCCCCCCGGATGTCGGATGGAAGATGAGGCCAGCGGCGAGGAGGGGGAAGAGGCTTTCGGTTCGGAGGAGTCGGATGGACGACAGACGGAGGACAGCGAGGCGGCGGTCTCGGGAGACGCCGAGCGGCGGTCGGGTGAGACGGCCGCGGAGGCGGCAGGGGCTGCGCTGGCGGGGGGCTTGGGGGGGGGGGGCGGCTGCGGCTACGGCAGCGCCCGCTGGTTTCGCAGTGTGGAGTCAATTGTTGGGGCTGTTGCAGGGGCTGGCGGCGGCTTCGGGAGCGGGGGGGGGAGGGGGCCCAGGCGCCGGTGGCGGCGTGGGTGGGTGCAGCCGGTTTAGGGGCCTCGGCGGCGACGGGGGGTGACGGAGCGGGTGCGAGTAGAGGGGGGGGCGAAGGGGGGAGTGAGACGGGGGGGGGAAAGGAGAAGGAAAAGGAGAAGGAAAAGGAGAAGGAAAAGGAGAAGGAGGATGAGGTGGTGCGCTTAGATGATAGGGCTAAAAGCGAAGTTTATGTTTGTTTTGAGGGCCCGCTGGGGGCCCATTTAAAGAAGGAGGTGCGGGAAAAAATTTGGAAAGGGGAATATGTGGAGATATTTTCTCTGCTTCCCCTGGAGAAATTTAATTTGGATAGGGTTAAGCCGAGTGATTCCAAAAAGGAGAAGGACGAGGAGGAAAAGCGCCGTTATAGGCTTATTCCTCGGACTTTTGCCAACTGGCTACAGGCATTTGCGATTTTTGGCGAGCGTGGTCGGGGAGAAGGAGCCGGAGCATTGTTCGGCTTTGTTCGGCTACATGGATGCGATAGGGGAGGCTTATCGAGTTTATGGCGGACTGGCGTGGCTGCGCTACGACGAGCAATTTAGGCAGCGGAAGGCATTGCGGCCAGATATGCGTTGGGACCATAAGGATATTTCCTTATGGATGCGATTGATGCCGGCACCGGCTCAGCCCTTTCGGGGGGGCGCCGGGGGTTCGGGGGGGGCCGGGTCCCCGGCAAGTTTCAAGAAAGGTTTGTGTTGGCAGTACAATGAAGGGCAGTGCAGGTTTGGAGCGGCGTGCCGTTTTAAGCATGAATGCTCCGGATGTGGGGGGGGACATAGCTTGTCCAAATGTTTTAAAAAAGGAAAAGGAAAGGCTGGTGATGGGGCTGGTAAGAGGGACGACGCCGGTGAAGGTAGAAGTGATGGTTCCGTTTTTAAATAGGTATCCGGACAAGGAGGCGGCGGCGTTGTTGAGTTCTGGTTTTTCGGATGGTTTTCATATTCCGTCGGTTGTTAATGCATCGGTTCCGCCGTATCGTAATTTGCGTTCCGCTCGGGATCACCCGGAAGTGGTGGATGAGAAGCTGGAAAGGGAGGTGGCTTTGGGCAGGATGGGCGGCCCTTATGTCGCCCCGCCGTGCGGGAATTTGGTGGTGTCACCGTTGGGGGTGGTACCAAAGAAGGAGCGGAATAAATTTCGGCTGATTCATCATTTGTCTTACCCGGAAGGGTTATCGGTGAATGATGGCATTGCGCCGGAGTTGTCGGCGGTATATTATGTGTCGTTCGATAAGGCGTTGGACCTGGTTAGGGCGGCGGGGCGGGGTGCATTGATGGCAAAGGCGGATGTGGAAGCAGCGTTTCGGTTGTTACCGGTTCATCCAGATAGTCAGCATTTGTTGGGTTGCTGGTGGGATGGCAGTTATTATGTTGATCGTTGTTTGCCAATGGGCTGTTCCATTTCGTGTTCGTACTTTGAGGCATTTAGTTCGTTTGTTGAGTGGGTGGTTCGGGACGTGTCCGGGCTTACGTCCATCATTCATTACTTGGATGATTTCCTGTGTGTCGGGCCGGCGGGTTCGATGGTTTGTGCGGGTTTGCTATTTGCGTTGCAAAAAGTTGCGGCCAGTTTCGGGATTCCTTTGGCGCCGGATAAGACGGAAGGCCCGGCGCCGGTGATGTGTTTTCTGGGAATTGAAATTGACACCATTGCTATGGAATGCAGGTTGCCGGCGGAGAAGGTCCGTGATTTGAGGTCCGCAGTGTCAGGGGTGAAAGCGGCGAAGAAGGTGCGGCTTAAGGCGGTGCAGTCTTTGCTTGGAAAATTGAATTTTGCTTGCAGAATTGTGCCAATGGGGAGAGTGTTTGCGAGGCGTTTGGCGACGGCGACGGCCGGGGTACGGTTGCCGGCGCATTTTGTGCGGATCACAAAGGCGATCAGGGACGATTTGGAAGTATGGGATCAATTTTTGCAGCATTTTAACGGCCGGACGCTGGTGATGGAGAGGGTGGCGTCTAACGGGGCGTTGCAGCTGTTTACGGATGCGGCGGGGTCGGCCGGGTTTGGGGCTGTCTTCAGAGGTCATTGGTGTGTCGGGCAGTGGCCACAGGCGTGGCGGGAGAGCGGCTTGGTTAGGAATTTGGCTCTGTTAGAGCTATTCCCCATTGTAGTGGCAGTGGAGCTATGGGGGTCGCACTTTGCCGGAAGGAAAGTGTGTTTTCATTGTGATAACCAGGCGGTGGTGCACGCGATTAACAACTTGTCTGCTAAGTCGGAGCCGGTGGTGGTGTATTTGCGGCATTTAGTGTTGAGATGTCTGCAGTTGAATGTGCAGGTAGTGGCAAGGCACGTTCCGGGTGTTGACAACGAGGTGGCTGATGCTTTGTCTCGTTTTCAGTTCAGCAGGTTTCGGGCGCTGTTGCCGTGGGCGGACGAAGTTGGAGTGGAGTGCCCCGAGGATTTGTGGCATCTGGTGAGGCGGTGATCTCAGACTTGATTCGGAACTCGGTGACCGAGGTGACTTGGTGCCGGTATGCTAAGGTGTGGGCTGAATGGGAGGAGTTGTTGCGTCTGATGTTTGGTGGGGAAAGCGTGGATTACTTGGTGGCTTTGTTGTCATTGGTGAGTACGGATTTTTCGGCCGGGCGATCGGCATCGGCTGTGGCACATCGGGTGTCGGCAGTGGCATTTTGGTTAAAAATGAGAGGGGAGCGTGATGTTTCACAGGATTTTCGGGTTCGTCAGGCTTTGCGGGGCTTTCGCCGTGGCGTACGGGAGAGGGACAAGAGGCGCCCTGTATCGTTTGGTTTGTTGAGACGGATGGTGGGTGGCCTGAGCGGCATTTGTGAGTCTGTGTACGAGACGGTTCTATTTACAACGGCTTTCGGTCTCGCTTTTTATGGGGCGTTCCGGATAGGCGAGCTGGTGAGCCCGTCCAGGGTGACGGGTGGTGGTTTGATGTTTGAGGACGTGCAAGTGAGCAGTAGTCAGGTGGAGTGCCGGATTCGCCGGTCAAAAATGGATCAGCTGGGCCGTGGTAGATTGGTGGTGTTATATGCGGTTCCAGGAGAGGAATTGTGCCCTGTGCGTTTAGTCGAGAGATTTATGGCCGTGAGGGGAGGCTTACCTGGCCCGTTGTTGCGGCATTTGAATGGGTCGTTTTTGTCGAGGTTTCAGTTTGTGGCGGTGCTGCGGCTAAGTCTACGTAACGCGGGGGAGCGCCCGGAGGAATTCGGGTCGCATTCATTCCGAATTGGTGCAGCAACGGAGGCAGCCCGTTGGGGGCTTGGAGATGAGGTGGTAAAGCGTATTGGTAGATGGGAATCTTCTTGTTTTCGGCGGTATGTGAGACCGCAGTTGTTGTAGCATCATGGGACTTTGGTTACGTGCGGAAGGTTTGAGGAAAGGGGTGTTTTTTGATGTGTTGGTGGTTGTGCTGTTATTGGTTTTGATATTTTCGTTTTGTTTTATTTGTTATAGGGAAGTGCCTGATCTGGATCTTGGGGCACTCCTTCGTATTTTGGGGTGCCCGTCGGGCGGAGGTCCGCCCGAATGGTCGACAGCTGGGTTTGGATCGTGCGCAGGCGACTGTTCGATGGATCGGAGTTCGGGGCATGGAGTGGGGCAGGGGGGTCCCGGAATTTCGTTTCCATTGTAAAGTTGAGCGGCCCCCGGATGTGCTGGTATTGCATGTGGGGGGTAATGATCTTGGTGCCAGGGCGTCGCGGGATTTGATCCGAGACATAAAGATTGATTTACTGCAGTTGTGGAAGCGGTATCCTGGTTTGCTGGTCGTATGGTCTGACATAGTGACCAGGTTGGCATGGAGAGGGGCTCGGTCGGTGGAGAAGGTTAATAAGGCCAGGGCCCAGGTGAATAGGGTAGTGGCTAGGTTTGTGACCAGGAATGGTGGGATTGTGGTACGGCACAGGGATTTGGAGCCGGCTGATTGGCGATTTCGGAGGGGTGATGGTGTGCACCTCAACGAGGTCGGTCTGGATTTATGGGCGTTGGGTCTGCAGGATGGTGTGGAGCGTGCTTTTGGTGTGTGGCGGGTCCAGGCCACGTAAGGTGTCACGTGGTCTGTCCTGTGGCGGTGGGGGTAGGTCTGGTCCAGAGGTTTGGAAGTGATTGGTGGCTGGACCGGGAGTCATTGTCTTGGTATGGTGGCTCTCGGTTTCCGGGATGTGGCAGGCACGGGGTTCTGCCAAAGTGTGGGGGTCAATCCGTGGGTGATTGGCACCTCGTCTCTGGGTCGGTGTGTTGCGGCCGGGGACAGGGGGAGTAGTAGTAGTGGACTGGGCCTACCCCGGGGGGTATTGTAAATGTTATTGTCTATTGTTACCGTTATGTGGTTGTTTTGGGTCGCCCGTTGGACGGCGTCCCTAAGGTACTAGTCTGTAAAACAATAGGCAATAAAAAGGCTGCTGTGGCCATTTGAACCAAGTCGCATGCAGTCCGTGTGTTTAATTTTAGAGGATAAGGGGGTTTGGTTACACAGACATCATGACCGGAGAATCCTCCCTCAGCTGGTCAAGAAAGCCACGGACCCACTTGGGGGGAGGGGCGACATGACCAAGGGGGAGGTAGGGAGTGATGGGTTAATAGGGACAGTGGTATATGCCTAATATGGCTTTGGGGGATGGTTTTAGCCGGGGAGGAAGAGGAGGAGCAGGGAAAGGGTTAGCTGGGAGAGGAAGGAGTTACCTCCTCTTCTGTTTCCGGACGCCGAACGATCCCCGCCCACCCTCCCTTTGTGTTGTCATGTGGGAGATGTTTTTGGGTAGTTGGGATACCTTTTGTCACAGTAGCGGTGGGGGTAGGTCTGGTCCAGAGGTTTGGAAGTGATTGGTGGCTGGACCGGGAGTCATTGTCTTGGTATGGTGGCTCTCGGTTTCCGGGATGTGGCAGGCACGGGGTTCTGCCAAAGTGTGGGGGTCAATCCGTGGGTGATTGGCACCTCGTCTCTGGGTCGGTGTGTTGCGGCCGGGGACAGGGGGAGTAGTAGTAGTGGACTGGGCCTACCCCGGGGGGTATTGTAAATGTTATTGTCTATTGTTACCGTTATGTGGTTGTTTTGGGTCGCCCGTTGGACGGCGTCCCTAAGGTACTAGTCTGTAAAACAATAGGCAATAAAAAGGCTGCTGTGGCCATTTGAACCAAGTCGCATGCAGTCCGTGTGTTTAATTTTAGAGGATAAGGGGGTTTGGTTACACAGACATCATGACCGGAGAATCCTCCCTCAGCTGGTCAAGACCTGGATTTACTGTACATCCTGGACAGCATGTGGAATGTGGAACAGAATATGCTGGATGGCACAAGGACCAACATGGAGCATGATGAGCTTGATGGCACAAGGAACAGTACATGGAGTATTATGAGCTAGATGGCACAGGGAACCGTATGGAGCGGGGATGAGCTGGATGACACATGCAACAACATGATCATGATGAGCTGGATGACACAAATAACAGCACGGAGCAAGATGAGCTGGATGGCACAGGGAATAGCATGGAGTAGGATGAGCTGGATGGCACAGGGAATAGCATAGAGCAGGATGAACTAGATGGCACAGGGAACAGTATGGAGCATGATGAGCTGGATTTCACATGGAACAGTATGGAGCATGGTGAGCTGGAGGGCACAAGAAACAGCAAGGAGCAGGATGAGCTGGATGGCACATGGAACAGCATATAGCAGGATGAGCTGGATGGCACAAGAAACAGCATGGCGCAGGATAAGTTGGATGGCACAAGGAACAGCGTCGAGCATGGGCAGCTGGAAGGCACAGGGAACAGCATGGAGCAGAATGAACCTTGAAACAGAAGCTCTATGTATGCAGTCAAGCACTTTGATACAGCAGTGATAAGTGTGTGGACAGGCACCTTGTAACAGCAGAGCCCTATATGTAATCAGGCATCTTGTAACAGCAGAACCAAGTGTGTAGAGAGGCAGCCTGGAACAGTAAGGCGATGTATGAATGAAGGCACTTTATTTCCGCAGATTAAAGTGTGTGGACCTTGAAACTGTAGAGTTGTGTATGCAATAAGGCACTTTGATACATCAG
The DNA here is from genome assembly GCF_048569485.1 of Anomaloglossus baeobatrachus. Lineage (NCBI taxonomy): Eukaryota > Metazoa > Chordata > Amphibia > Anura > Aromobatidae > Anomaloglossus > Anomaloglossus baeobatrachus. The sequence goes on along the minus strand of NC_134358.1, from coordinate 442,487,196 downwards.
TGATCAGTGTATGTAAAGACACATTGGAACGGTAGAACTGAGAATGCAACCGATATTTAATCAGATCATTTTGTTATTGTGAAGAGCAATAATACTGAATACTGAACACAAACATAGTACAGCACAGCTCAGAGGGAATGCGAACATTTAGAAAAGCAGATCCAATTGGGTTAGTCAAGCTGGGATTGTTAGAGAGCACAATGTGCAGAAGACCAGTAACAGGTATTGACATGGATGACCAACTACCTGAATACTCAAGGAAGCATACCTGCATGGAAACCAGATACCCATGAGAGCAGAGAGCCTGCAGCTGGGCAAGGAAGATGTGGATACTGATGCTGGAGCCAGACGGGCGAATAATAATCCATATTTTCTCAGTTCCTCAAACCTATACAATGGACAGCCTAAGGCTGCTTTCACGCTTCCATCTTCTACCCTCAGCCACAATCCGTCGCTTTGAGAAAAAATTGAATCCTGCAAAATAATTTGCAAGATTCTGTTTTTTCCCATAAACTTGTACTAACGACGGATTGCGACTAATGGCCATGCGTTGCATCAGTTTTGCGACGGATCAGTCATGAAATGACTGACCGTCGGGAGGAAGCAACGCAGAATCTAACGTTTTTTGTTTGCATCTAAAAAAACGGACAGCAATAGTTCCATCGGCATCTGTCGTGTGTTATAATGGAAGCCTATGGGCGTCGGAATCCGTCGGAGTCCGTCAATTGACGGATTCCGGTGAGGGTTCCGCCTTTTACAACAGAGCATGCTCAGATGTGTAAATTCCTTTCTGGTTACCAAAAATTCTCTCTCTCATATATATTTCATATAGGTGTTTCACTGGCAAAACTTTTGCCTGCTCAAAAAAAATAAAATTTGACGAATCAGTTTTTTTCACAGGATCCGTCGCATCAGTTTTAACACTATCTGCAACGGATCAGCCACATCAGTCACAAAACGGATTATGACTGATTGAAAAAGACGGAAGTGTGAAAGCAGCCTAAACATAAATCTCAGAGTCTTTGGATGTTATGTTTTTCCCATTTTTTAAAAGGAAAGTCTGGAATAATATAATATAACGAAAGTTATACAGATTAGCACCCAGGCAGGTGACATGAATCCAACTATTCTCTCGCCATAAATCCTTCCAGGCGTTCAGATGATCTTTATAGTCTGGTGGATCTCTGGTGGGTGAGGGAGGCCTCGTGCCTGTAGAACAATGGTTTCTCTCCATTATTCTAAGTCAGTCCTGCTGTCTTACGTGAGAAAACGTATTTTATTTTATCATGTTGAAATACATTTCTCAGAAACACTATGTCTCCTGTAACTCGCAATATACACAATAGCTGGAAGAAAAAAAAAAGGTAGAAATATACACTCCGCATAATTGCCAAACACAAAAGAAGGAGCAAATGCCTGACTACAAAAGGGAGAGAATACCAGATCTGCCATACAAAGTGCTGAGACTTGACAATGTACCAAAAAACGTATGCAGTAGCAAAAAGTATAATGAAAAAAAAAAAGAACACATCAAGTAGTTTAGGTTACTTTGTAAGGCTTGAAACACACATCCGTGAAACACGTGCGTGTTTGGTCCGTTTCCGTGTATACTGGAGACACGGCCAAACGTGCACCAATGTTACTATATCTCTGCGGTTACAATTGCGTTTTTGGTTATGTCCGTGAGTCCGTCTCCGTGATGCGTTTTGTGGGCCGTGTCTCACGCCAGCATGTCCGTTTTATTCACGCAACACGCAGCACGGACCCAATGAAAGTGAATGGGTCTGTGCGCACGTCCGAGTGACACGGACGCATCTCTGTTTGTTCCCTGTATGTTTTGTGCTTTTTTCATGTGATGTCAGTCTTTTTTCTTTTTATGTTTCGTTCTCTCCCTCAGTCCGTCGGTCGGTCTCTATGTCTGTCGGTCGGTCTCTATGTCTGTCTGTCCCTCTAGCTGTCTGGCGGTCAGTTCCCCCCTCTCTCATACTTACCATTCCCCGATCTCCGGCGCGGCGCTGCACGGCTGTTATAAAAACTCCGGCGGCTTTTCCTCTTTTGAAAAAGCCGGCCGCCCATTAATCAATCTCGTATTCCCTGCTTTACCCGCCCACCGGCAGTTGTGATTGGTTGCAGTGAGACACGCCCACCACGCTGAGTGACAGCTGTCTCACTGCACCCAATCACAGCAGCCGGTGGGCGTGTCTATAATGTGCATTGAAAAAAAAAATAAATAATTAAAAAAAACGGCGTGCGGTCCCCCCCCCCATTTTAATACCAGCCAGATAAAGCCATACGGCTGAAGGCTGGTATTCTCAGGATGGGGAGCTCCACATTATGGGGAGCCCCCCACCCTAACAATATCAGTCAGCAGCCGCCCAGAATTGCCGCATACATTTTATGCGACAGTTCTGGGGCTGTACCCGGCTCTTCCCGATTTACCCTGGTGCGTTGGCAAATCGGGGTAATAAGGAGTTATTGGCAGCCCATAGCTGCCAATAAGTCCTAGATTAATCATGTCAGGCGTCTATGAGATACCTTCCATGATTAATCTGTAAGTGAGAGTAAAAAAACACACACACCCGAAAAAAATCCTTTATTAGAAATAAAAAACACAAACAAATTCCCTCATTACCAATTTATTAACCCCGACAAACCCTCCATGTCCGGCGTACTCCACGGTCCTCCAGCATTGCATCCAGCTCTGCTGCATTGAGGTGACAAGAGCAACAGAATACACCGCCGCTCCGGTCACCTCCACGCAGCTAATGAGATGAGTAGCGCGATCAGCTGCTGTCACTGAGGTTACCCGCGGCCACCGCTGGATCCAGCGGTGGCCGCGAGTTACCTGACTGACAGCAGCTGATCGCGCTACTCATCTCATTAGCTGCGTGGAGGTGACCGGAGCGGCGGTGTCTTCTGTTGCTCCTGTCACCTCAATGCAGCAGAGCTGGATGCAACGCTGGAGGACCGTGGAGTACGCCGGACATGGATGGGGGGCTCCCCATAACGTGGAGCTCCCCATCCTGAGAATACCAGCCTTCAGCCGTATGGCTTTATCTGGCTGGTATTAAAATGGGGGGGGACCGCACGCCGTTTTTTTTAATTATTTATTTATTTTTTTCAATGCACAGTATAGACACGCCCACCAGCTGCTGTGATTGGGTGCAGTGAGACAGCTGTCACTCAGCATGGTGGGCGTGTCTCACTGCAACCAATCACAGCCGCCGGTGGGCGGGTAAAGCAGGGAATACGAGATTGATTAATGAGCGGCCGGCTTTTTCAAATTAGAAAAAGCCGCCGAAGCAGTGTGAACGCCGTGCAGCGCCGGTGATCGGGGAACGGTGAGTATGAGAGAGGGGGGGACACTTCAGTCACTCGGGGGATTAGCGGTCACCGGTGAATCCTTCACAGGTGACCGCTAATCAGTACACGGCACACAGACAGAGCCGCAGCATGACTATGAAGTCGGGTGAAGTTCACCCGAGTTCATTCTCATCCCGCTACTCTGTCTTCCGACATGTAGTAACGACATTTTGCATCACACACGTACATTTCACACGGACAACACATACACATGTCAGTTATTTCACTCACGCACACACGGACATTCCACACGCACATACGGCTAGCATACGGGATACACACGCAGGCCACACATACCATAAAAACGGACCTAAAAAACGGAAAACGGACCCGAAAAACGGCTCGTTTTACACGGACGTGGTTTTCACGGATGTGTGGCGGAGCCCTAAAGCTGTAGGGGAAAAAAGCGCAATAGGGTCTTACCCGGTATGAGGGTAGAGAGACAGAAAGACACACTCACCTGTTAGGGTTGTGCCAGTCACAACACCCTATGGTCGCATGTGAGTGATTATAGTGGTTTAGCAGCGACCCCGGGGAGCAGTTAATAAATAAATCAAATGGAATAAAACCGATTTAAATGCTGCGCTAGAAACCACAGATGCTGTAGATAAAAAGATTTTCTTTATTTCACAATTCTACGCGTTTCAAAGGCATGTCCACCTCCTTCTTCAGGAACAAAAATCATACTTTGTTCCTGAAGAAGGAGGCGGAGATGCCTTTGAAACGCGTAGAATTGTGAAATAAAGAAAATCTTTTTATCTACAGCATCTGTGGTTTCTAGCGCAGCATTTAAACCGGTTTCATTCCATTTGATTTATTTATAAGTAGTTTAGGTTGACAATCTTATTATGCCACAACACAAATGGAGATTTAGTATCAATGTACCCAAAATGTATCAACAGTATGATACATTTGCAGGGGCAGAAAACAATATCAGAAAACACATTTTCTAACACATTCCAAGGGATTTATAAATATACAGTATGTTAAAGGGGTTGCCTACGACTTGAAAACCCTTGCTTAATCAAAGCCCCATAGAGATTAAGAAAAAGTATACTTAGCTACTACAGCTGCACAATTCCAATGTGAGCACCACTCTTGTTGGGGGACATTGATGTATCACGTGACGACTGCAGACAATCAGTAGCCACTGATCAGCTGCAGCCCTAAACATCTGGTCTGCTCTGATGGAACATTAATGATCTTCCACCCATTACACTGCTGAGGGAAGAGAGTTTCCCACAGATATTCGCGCTGAAAAAAATGCAAAACAAAATCTACTGTACTATCTGTTCTTAACAGTTTAATATCTGCTACGTCCCCTATCTGGGGACCATGGAAATAAAAATAAAAATAAAATCTACATTGTAATAGTAAAAAAAAGCTTAGTAATCTGATAGCCACTGGTATTAAATAAATGTCCAGTATAGGGATTAGTAATGTCAATATTTTCTGAACCTGACATATAACTATACAAAGCTTTAATACTTGGTCATATATTTTATTATATATTTTTGGATTACAAAGTAACAGCTGTAACATTGGTACCAATGTCTCCGCACTGTCCTGCTTCATCCTTCCAGCAGGGACACCAGCACAGTCACCTTCCGGGCTGCTCAGCGGTGGCATCTGTCCCTGTTCTTCCTGCCGGCTCCCAGGGCCTGTGCACGCCACACTGGTCTCCCAGGAACACCCTTAGGGTGCGCAGCCTCGCCTCTCTGTGCTTAAAGGGATGGCGTGCCCTAAACCAGAAGTGCCTTATGGCAGAGAGGTATTAGATACTTAAGGCATCTTTTCCAATGGCAGGTGCCTGGGAAACGTGGTCTATTGATAGAGACACGCTTTGTATTTGTCATGTCCCGTTCCATGTATCCTTTGTCCGTTACCTGTACCTGCTAACTCGTACTTGTGTATTAGCACCCACAGTACCTGCCGTACCAGTCATACCAGCTACACCTGCCGTGTCTGCCGTACCCTCCGCACCAGCTTGAACCAGCCGTCCAGTCTGCACCTGAGCCCGTCCCTGCATCCTCGACCCCTGGGGTCAGCTGCCACAGTGCCATGATATCCCTGGAGTAGCACCTGGCAGCTACCTCCTGCACAATCCTCTCCTCACTATCAAGGGCTCTAATGAAGATGAGGTAGTCAAATACTTACGCCCCTGCAGGTTGAGCCGGTTCTGTGGCCCAGTGGGTCCACACCCACCAGCTTAACAACAGCAATTAAAAAATAATACAAAACATATATTTCATATATACTCCTGTGTATAAAGCAGTGCATATATCTGTCTGTCTAAAAGCATAGACATGTGGTAAGCAAGGAGTGCCAATGAAGAAGAACAAAAACCTCCCATGGCGTGGGACCCCTTCTGCTTATCGGCTCTTTGCTTCCCTTTGCAAGTCAAGCAGAACAGAGATTACAATTTATGCCTCAATTCTCTGCAGTATTTTTCATCCTACCGCAGGTAACAGCCACTGCTGTCCAACAAAGACGCTCTTTTTATGTCGTTCCAATGAATTGTGGAAATGACTGCACATGTCTTTCCTCAAGCTGAAAGGATAATAATACAAGACGTTGGGAGTTTGATTTAAAAACTCCAATATTTGATCTCTGTAATGCTTGAGTCTAAATTACCGTCACAGATATCAGGTTAACAAATGGGCTGCTTCTCCAGCTCATTAATACGAAATGACATATATAATGCCTCAGGCAGATGATTTTCAGGAAGAGAGGTCAAAATATTATCTCTGCCCTCATTTTAAATCTAAAATGCAACGTTCTCGACACCACTGATTTATTATACCAATCTGCCTGGTAATGTGGCCGCCAATCCTGGCATCCGAAACCATGAAGCAGGATTTTTGGAAACTTATGGCAGTCTGCATACTCCTGCATGGCTTAAGTTATATCACACATGTATAAATCTAAGCAGCGTTGTAGTTTATTACTCCTACAGATTAATCTTCTAGAGTTGGAAATCTTAGAACAATCTCTCGGTCGGTGACATTTTATGACATTTTTCACATATTGCCCTCCTTAAGTTCATTTTCCTTTTATAACAAAAGAGATTAAGCCCCAACACTTCTTGACTTCCTTATTTGTAGCAAGTTCATAAAATCCATAATTGCACTGCTCAGTTGCTTACGCATTTCACGCCACATGAATCCTTCATCAATAGATCCATAATGCGATGGGCATGTACCTGAGGCGGCACAATTTAAGTCGCAGGCTGTAAGGACAATTAAGCAATTCATATTCTATTCTCTTTCCTCCTGAATGGAACATAATAACTTTGTGAAAAATACATTGTGTCTACCTTTAAAGTGGATCGGTCACTAAATTGCACAATACAAATGGCATACATCAGAGACAGATCTCTTAGACCTGATAAAGCGTTTGTACTTACTGAAAGCCATGTCAGTATTACAAAGAGCATTTTATCCATCTAAAGAGTCAAGCCAAAGACTAGGAGAGTTCATGGTTTCAGTCTCCACCTACTCTATTAGATTGACAAATCTAGCTTGTATAGAGTACAGTAGTGTGAGATTTCAGCAACAACAGGAAAGAGGGACATTGAGGAGCTACAAATCAGATTAGATGGGTGAGGACTCAGCTGCATGGACTGAGAGCACTACAGAGCTGTCAAAGATATTTGAACACTATGTTGCATTTGCAGAGCCTCAAGGGGCCAAAAAAAGAGGACACACCCATTTGACAAACTAAACCCCATTAGTGAATTCATCTATGGGTCTGGTGAGCATTTTTAACCCACAAACTACATCATAAAATTGGGCCATAAAAACAAAAAAAAAAAAAGTTTTTTTCCATTAAATTTTAATTTTAGCCTCAAAGTTTTAATTCACACAAAGGTGAATAAGAATATGGAAAGGACAACTTGTTACTGAATGTAGCAGTACCTCATATGTGGGTGTACACTACTGTTTGAGCACACGGCAGGCATTGGATGAGAAGGGGTACTTCTTGACTTTTAGAACGCAAATTCTATTTGAATAGATTGTCGTACAACATATGTTTATTATATTTTTTCCAACACAGACATTACAGATAAATACTTCCAATTTATGGGGAGAAAGGGGTGGGGAGGATAAGGGTAAATGAGGTAACATCTTATTAGAAGAATATTATTGGAGAAAATGGGAAGGGATCGGGGGGGGGGGGTGAAGTATTCCTAACAATGAAAAATAAGAGAACTCTTTATGATTTATGAATATAGTACTAAATAACAGTAAAATCACTGATTTACATTTTACTAAATGATATCAATACATATCTGTGCTCGCATTCCACAATCAAAGATACAGAGTTTAGTACTTAATGTAAAGTAACTGGGGGGGATAGATAGGGGCAGTTGTAGGGGAACTGGGGAAGTTCAGAGAAAAAAAAAAACCTGGTAGAACAGGTGACTGTTTATCCTACATTAATTTTTTTTACTCAATGCTCAAGTTATTATTTGTAGTTTCTGAAATCTGTTTACACTGCTGTCCACACTTTATATTTATGACGTGTTGTCAATTAAATAGGTTGTTCTTGACGTCAACTGGCTATGCTTTAAGTGTTCTTGTGAAGTTGCTGATCCAAGGTCCCCATCTGGAGTTATATTTCCCCATCTGGTTACTTCTCAATGCTAGGATGAACTCATAGGAATTATGCAGGGACTCTTTCTATAAGGTGACATTCCTGGTGGGGCTGGGTTTCTCCATTTGGCTGCAATTAACAATTTTGATGTTAAAATAATGTAACATATCAGGTGTCTGCATCTACTGGGCAATGCTTTAATACCTATCGATAATAAGACCATCTGGAGGTCCAGGGCAAGGTTTAGGTGGGTTACCTTTGAAATTAGTCCCTCAAGGTCCCTCCAAAATTTTTTCATGTGGTTACAGCTCCAGAAAATATGGGCTAGACTGCCAATTCCACCACAACCCCTCTAACAATCTGGTGACTTTGTGGGGTAGATGATATTTTAGTTTTTGTGGTGTCAGATACCATCTGGGGTACCTTATAGTGTGTCTCCTGTAGGGTTATACAAGAGGAGTTTCTATATGTTATTTTTAAGGCTTTAAATAGTTGATTGGGATCGATGGTGACTTACAATTCCTTCTCCCAAGCAGTAATAATGTTGTGGTCTTTCATTTGCTTGTGTTCTTCACTAAATAACTGATAGATGTTGTTGGTTCTCCAAAATATTGAATTAGATGGTTGATTTATTAACTTAAGAACATTAGATGGTAGATTAAAACCAGCAATATTGTCTTCGAGAAAGTCGCTGATTCGTGTCCACCGTCGTTTTTCTATTGTTGGAACATTATATTTTTTCTGTACTTCCATGAAGGGAATAAGGGTATCATTGGTTATTATATCTAATAGACTTGTTATACCCGCTTTTATCCATTTGGAGAGATTGAGGTTTGGTATCAATAGCTCTAGAGTCTCTAAAAGGGACATTTCTTGGCCTTGTTAGGGTTCCTTCATTTTTAACAAGTTGTTTCCAGGCTGTTATAATGGCTTTAAGAAGGGGATTCTATGGTAAAACTTTTGTTGGATTCATTAAGTGCGCCAACACTATACACTCCATGGGTCTGTTATTGATCATTGTTTTTTCTATTGCTTTCCATGCTGGGTTATGGCTTTTAATAAACCAACTCTGACTAAGCTTAAGAATACACGCTAGGTAATAAAATACAGGTGTTCGGGAGTCCTAGACCCCAATTCTTTTTATGTTTTGTTAGTATGGTTTGTGCTATTCTGGGTTTCTTATAATTCCATGTAAAGGTGACAAGTTGCTTCTGTAGTTTCTGTAACCATAATTTCGGAATAACCAGTGGGATAGATCTGCACAAATAAATAATTTTGGGTAGTATTACAACCTTATAGGCCGTTATTTTCCCTAACCAAGTGATATCCACTATTTGAATAGATTGTGAGCTCCATTAGCCACTGAGGTGTTTGAACAGCTGATAACCCGCATGACTGCTGAGGCAAGTGATTAATGGATGGGATGTCTCTGATATTGCCATTGCAGGATGGGCAGTTGCTTGAGCAGCATGAAACTCAACACAGAAGGAATGGTTATTTACTTGACAACATTCCCAATTCTAACAACTGTTCCACAATCTGTTCAATTCCGTGTATTTAATTGCATTCCACAAACTATGTGTCCCTGAAAAAAGGCCTTCACCCGAAAATAAGCCCTAGCAAGAATTTTCAGCCTTTTCAGAATAAGCCTTAAACATAAGTCCTACCCTGAAAATAAGACATCATTGCGGTTCAGTAATGAAGTATCCATGCAGCTAAAAAAGATAAAGATAACTGGAGGACACTTCATTAAAGAGAGAAGACAGATCCCGAAAAAAAGAAAGAAGACAGACCCTGGAAAAAAAAAAAAAAAAAAAGGAAACAAACCACAAAAAAAAAAAAAAGACAGGAGACAAACCCTAAAAAAGAGAGAAGACAGACCCCCAAAAAAGAGAGGAGACAGACCCCAAAAAAAGAGAGAAGACAGACAATTATATTCACAAGACCCATAACAGCTACAGCATGCTGGTGCCAACACACACATACATCTGGTGATACCGTACTGCTCCGGGGACCTGGGACACTGTGGAACGCAAGGACCTGCAGTGGAAAGCATAGAGGACCTTCAGGTCCTTGATGCGTTCCACCGCAGGTCCTCAATGTGTTCCATTGAAGGTCCTCGCATTCTACAGTGGCCGGAAACAGTATCACCAGATAAATGTGTGTGATGTTACTTCGATCAGACGTGTGTGTATGAGAGCAGAAGGATGCATTCCACAGCATCCCAGGTTCCCCCTGCCTGCCGAGAGCACATGAGGACCTGCTGGGAGAGCCCACTGTGGATCGCAGGAGGATCTAGGAGCGATGCAGATATCTGAGTAAGTTTTTCTGGGGGGTATCTACCTTTTTTGTTTCTCCAAAAATAAGCCCTACCCCGTCAATACCCCCTAGCACAGTTTTCAGGGCAAAAGATAATGTAAAACCGAGTCTTACTTTCGGTGAAACATGGTAAAAAGAAAGACATAGTTACTACATTACAGTGATATACTGCTGCAATGCAAAAAAAAAACCCTCACCTCTGCCACAGATGTACGGTACTTTTATCTAATATGCATAGTTGTAGTGGCACCCACATAACAACCCATACACTTGCACATTACAGGAAACAAATACATAAGAATACACCTTACAGAAATTAGATCCTGGCATGCCTCCAACATAAATCTCTAAATATATAAGATCTGTTTGCTCTTTGAGTATCAGAAATGTGTAACTAATGAACTACCTACCAGAACAAAATCCACAGGAGGACAGTATTTCAATACTTGCATATAATGGGCTATTAATACGCATTTTTACTCCTTACTGTAGAGTGGTAGCATTTGCAATGAGATAAGCCTGAGTGATTTTTAAGAGGGATTTATAGAGCTGCATTCTTTCGACACAGCTGTTTTTTGGCCGACAGGCATAGTGTGCTCACATTCATATTACTGCATGACAAATTCCTCGCTGGCATGGCATTAAGTAAATCAATACAAATGAGTCCATTAACACCAGATTAAGAAGCTAATGGCATCAGCTATACATTATGCCAAGCAGCGCAAATAACTGTGGTCTTATGGGATGTTCTACTTTGTGTTCTACTCTAGCCAAACTGCTGCGGCTGAAAACCCCAACTGAAGCTGGAAGTTATATTATACTCTTAGCATAACTTCAATTATTTTAAGAAACGCAAGAAGAGCTCAAGGTCACCCAGATTAAGAAGCCGTTCCTCATCACTCGCTTCTTCTGTCATTCAAAAAGATTGCCAAGATTTTATAAACAAAATGATTAAAATGCGTGAAAATCTGACAAGCAAAATGAACCCAGACAGTTTTCTAAAGCCATAAATCCTACTGAAATATTGTTTTAGATTTCAAGGAAAATATCACAGTATACATTTTTTACAAGAATCATTCTTCTACATGGATGTCCCAGTTTTTTACTCATTACCGGGTCCAATTGACTGGATGAGACCATGTAAATTGTGTTTCAGAATCGGTAATCAGCAGCCATACTGTACCTATAGCGATTACAGTATTTTTCTTATGTCATTCATGCTTGTTGTGTTCTTTTGTGTTTTAGAGAGACTCGCCAAAACAGCCGTGTGACCGAGATACTCTATAATCATCGTACAGTATAAATTTATGCACCTCTTCCAACTTACTTTTTGTTTTACAACCAATTTTCAAGATTGTCTATTTATTGTCATTGAATGTCAGCATTCTGAGGCCGAAGACCAGTACAGATATAATATTTACCACCAAACCTTCTGGAAATGCCCCTTTTAGGGTGTTATAAAGGAGACTTGAGGATCTTTCTAGGTAACTCCTATTCTGCAAGTCCAAAATCAGATATAACAGCTTTCAATTCTACTTATGCTGCAAAGTTTAAAGGGATTTTCCTAAAAATACAAGTTACAGTATTCCCTATCCACAGCATAGAGGATTGCTTGCAAATAGTTAGGACTCCGACCACTGTGGACCCCAGCGAACCTGAGATAAGCACACTGTAACCCTGCCCATGCTCGACCTCCGCTTAAAGGGGTTGCCCACTACTTTTACATTAATGTCCGAGACCCCGCCGATCAGCTAATCTCTGTGCTGGGAGCAGGCAGCTAGAAATGCTCAGTTCCGGAGCTGCCCTGCCAACTGATAGCACCCGCTGCCGGATACTACACATATGCCTCATACTGAATTGAATAGGAGGCGAATGTGCATTACCCGGCCGCGGCAGAATCCGAAGACGGGCCAGCTCCGAAACTGAGCATTTCCATCCACCTGCTGCCGCCGCTGGCACCTACCACAGCTGATCTGCCGAGGTGCTGGGTGTTGGATCCGAGCTAATCGGACATTAGTAACCTATCCTAAGGATAGGCCATCAATGTAAAAGTAGTGGATAGCCTCTTTAATTTATTGCCTATGGGACTATCTGGAGAAGGCAAGTACAGCCGCACCTATGCTCCATTCAAGACCAAGCTCTAAGAATCCCTCCTCTCGAGACTTCTGACTGGATAACCAGAGATCAGCAAGTTATCTCCTATTAGCATGTTATCCCCCATTTGTGATTTTGGGTTAGTCCCTTTAATTAGTAACAAAAAAAAAATTTAAAAAGCAGAAATCCACAAAAAATATTTATCATAATTAGGATCTTGGTAGAATATTGTAAGGTAGCACTCTTAAATCCCAAAATCTCAGCTTAAGCGATTAGAAAGATAAAGGTATATTTCTCTAAGAGTAGCAAAACTTCTACCCATGAGCTGTATCTAGTATTACAGTGGAAATCAAGTCAAATAAAACTGGATAATACAAGACACAGTGTATAGGCAAGTATGGCACTGTTCATAGAAAAAAAAAGTAAGAGTTTTATCTCATACAACTAATTTAAGAGCACCATGCCTCGCTATGTTCTCATCTTGTGTGCGAACATCAGGGGCTATTTCACTGGCTATAAAACATAGCACGGCCAACAAAAGTAATAGTCCATTTCTGAAATTCAGAAGGCACAGCAGCTATACATTCCTTCGATGAAGGTGGTAGAAATCTAAAACCTGGTTTTGTAATCCGCATGTCGAAAGACGCTTTCTTTTTTGGTGCATGGAATTGTTTCATAGATTGACCTGCTCTCTGGGGTCCAGGCTCTAATGTATTTCCACGTCTTCAAATAAACGCTACGCATATAGTTATAGAGAAAGCTAGAACAAGCTGAACTTTAGCTAAGTACAATCAGCTTTGCAGAACCAATGTCTTATTTCTATCAATATAATACAGCAGCTGAACTTTAACAGTGCAGTATGGATCCTCCGTGAAGCCCAGTAAGTGGAGCACTCATTAAATTAAATATTAAGCTCAATATTTTCCTGGTACTTATCTTAAAGAAGATATTGATCACAAAATCCTTGTACAAATACATTTCTTACCAGCTTCTGTAAGAACTGAGGAAGCCTGAATTAACCTGTTCAGTGACAAGACTTATAGGGAAAGTCATGTATTATCTTAATAATGGGGGTTTTCACCACTTTTCTGAATTTTTCACTTTTCTGAATTCATCAATAGGGTCTGTCTGCATTATATACATGGTAATAAAGCCCCCCTAAACAGCTCTTTTATCTTAAACCTTTTCTGACCATCTTGATTTTCTTTCCAAACCAAATTTCAGGTCTGCAGATGCTTCCTCTCACTGTGTTAGGGGTACTTTGCACACTACGACATCGCAGCTGCGATGTCGCTGGGGTCAAATCGAAAGTGACGCACATCCGGTGTCGCTGTCGATATCGTAGTGTGCAAATCTTTTTACATACGATTAACGAGCACAAAAGTGTCGTTATCGTATGATCGGTGTAGGGTCCGACATTTCCATAATTTAGCAGCAACGACGGTACGATGTTGTTCCTCGTTCCGTTCTTCTCCGCCCCTCCACTCCTATTGGCCGCCTGCCGTCGCTGTGACGCCGCACGACCCGCCCTCTTAGGAAGGAGGCGGTTCGCCGGCCAGAGCGACGTCGCAGGGTAGGTGAGTGCATGTGAAGCTGCCATAGCGATAATGTTCGCTACGGCAGCAATCACAAGATATCGCTGCTGCGACGGGCCCGGGTACTATCGCACTCGGCATCGCAAGCATCGGCTTGCGATGTCGTAGTGTGCAAAGTACCCCTTAGTGCTGCCATGTTAGACAAATCAAGATCAGAATTTAAAGGGAACCAACCAGTAGGATTTTCACATATAAAGTACAGGCATTGCCATACTGGCACCAGGATGGTGAATCCTATCATACCTAAAGTTTATAGATTGGATGTTTTGATCGCAGAAAAATCCTTTATAAAATCTTCAGAAATTAAGTCACTGGTGCAGTGACTTGAGCATTCAGCATCAGGGAAGGACTTTGTGCGCCAGGTCCCCAGCAACACATCCTCCTCCTGGCTCATCTCCACTTCTTTGTTTAAATTTTGCGCTGCCACCGCCATTGCTGCTATTGGAGGTGCGTGTGTATTGCTTGTGTGGTGGTGAATTCTATTAAATTATGCCAGAAACAGCATATGCGCGTACCGTGATCTCTGGCAACATTTTATTTAAGTCACTGTTGAGACTAAAATGAGCGGCGGTGCATGAGCAGATTGATTTTTTTTTTTCATCAGCTGCCACTGCTCATAGGTCTCTCCACAATGTCTTCAGTAAAATGGCGCCAAAGATCATGGTACACACAGCGCCATTTTATTGAAGAAAACATCACACTAGCAATGCACAAGTGCCACTAACAGCTGCAATGGTGGTGCAAAATTTAAATAAAGAAGAGGAGGCGAGTCAGGAGGAGGAATCATTCCTGAGGACCTGATCAAAAAAGACCTGCCCCATTGACATTGTTTTGCATTCTGTATTTAATGTGTTTTTCATTGTTCTGATTTGCTCTACATCTGTTTTCTTTACGAAGTTGTCCAAAGTACTTTAGTTCCCTCTAGTAACCAAACTTTATCAGCACCGGCCTTGTTTTTTCTTGCCTCTTCTCCTATCCCCTTTGTGGTGCATTCTGAGTAGAAAGTCTCCATTTTCTAATGACTCACATACTGAGGACATTCTCCATTTTGTTCCCATTGTGATCGCATCGCTGGTAAGGAAGTCTAAGTTTGCTGCCATCTGATGCTCTGTACGCTCCCTCTGTTTAGTTAGCTGCATTTACTAATCTAGATTCAAGCTTTTTGTACATTTGTATGTATATTGTACAGGCATCTGTGATGTATGTTTCCCTGTTATATTATACACGTACTGATTTGTACACATCTCATTGTTCCTAGTTTCACCAAATGCATTTACTAATGTTCAGTAAATACACAGACCGCAAGCAACAGTCACCTTATTGAGCTATGGTGGATGAAGGGTTTAGCTGCCTGTCAAACTTCACAAGCCTCAGGGCCGATGTAGGGAGGACAGAACAGATGTAATTTCTGAAGATTTGATAAAGGATTTTTCAGGAATCAAGCATCCAATCTCCAAACTGAAGGTATGGTTTGATTCACCATCCTAGTGCCAGTATGGTGCTGCCTCTACTTTAAATGTGAAAAACCTGCTGGATGGTTCCCTTTAAGCCACCTTAGTGTGATACAAGCTCACCTTCTCCAGCTCGTGGAGCCTCCTCTATACTTCTTTGTTCCTGCTTCTACCTAATACCCTCCCTGCTATGGACTGCTCTTTCTTGCACTATGTTTTCACTGCACTTGCTCAGCAACCCAGTTAGTGATGTCAGCAATGACTGCAGGACGACATCAAGGATGGTTTATGTAATGACATGTGCCAAGATCAAACAATAAACTGTTTAATAAATGTAAGTTAATTAAAAAGTGGCTGGGATTATCATCAAAATGTCAGTGGACACTCGCTGATTACTCCTGGAAAACCCCTTTAAGGACGCAATTATCTTTGACAGCTTCTAATTTGATTTAACCACTCTTCTGATGCATATGAACAGTTCCTTTGAAATATTCTGACTTATAAATATGAAACTGCTGAACTGTGACCTTCTCTCTTGGAAGATTATACATTTCCGCTGTCATCATTTCTACGACTTATAGCCTTGATTTATATGAAGGCTAGTTTATGCTTTAGAAACGTCGGCCTAAAATCGTACTACCGCTATCACCCAAACAACGCCAGAATTTTAAAGCACTGAAATGCAGATAAATCCTGCGCTGTCAGATTTGCGCTTCTGAGCCACACAGGCAATTATGTAAAAAGACAAATTACTACCTTTGTCTTTTTATTTAAGCCCATTTAGAACCAGAATGGATTCTCTTCCAGCATTTTTTATTCAGACATTAATAAAATGTATGGCAAAAAATCAATATTTGGAAGAAAAAAATGCTACGGATTGGAAAGCAGTAGGTCTTATTCTGTAAGGCACCATTGCTCAATGTCCAGACAACCTGATATGCGAGGAGACAAAATACCCAAGATTTAAGCTTTTATTGAAATATAAAGTCTACAAAAAATCAATTTGCAACAATCGCTTTTTAATGCCATTACTCATACCACGCACCGACAAATCAAATATAACACTGTAGTGTGAAATAGGTTTAACCCCCTTCATAAGTTTGGGTGGCTTTTCATTTTTATGCTTTTATTTTTAAATCCTCAAAAGTGCATAAAACAATTTTATTTTTTCATTAACACAGCCATAGGATTTAATTTTTTTTGATGAATTGTAGTTTTGAAATTATTCACTTTACCATATAATGTATTGAAAAAAAATGGGATGAAACTGAAAAAAATGGAATTCTGACACAGTTTAGCTTCACTTCCTACTATATTTTTTAGGGATGCATGGTGCCCCCAAAAAACGCAATTCTGACAGTTCAATTTTTTTCTTCTTTTTACAGTGTTTACTATACATATTGCATAATTTTTATATTTTGACTGACCGCATTTTATATTTATGTGGTGATAACACGTTTATTTATTTAGTTTTTTTTATTTTTATTGGGAAAAAGGGGCAAATTCAATTTATTTTTTCACTTTTTTATATGAATATTTTTTTTCTTAATTTGTAAGCCCCTTACAGGACTTAAACCTGTACAGTCATGGACAAAAGTTTTGAGAATGACACCAAAATTATATTTTCACGTGATCTGTTGCCCTCTGGTTTTTAATTGTCTTTGTCTGATGTTTACATCACATACAGAAATATAATTGCAATCATATTATGAGTACCAAAAGGTTATATTGACAGAATTAGTTAATGCAGCAAGTCAATATTTGCAGTGCTGACCGTTCTTCTTCAGGACCTCTGCAATTCTGCCTGGCATGTTCTCAATCAGCTTCTGGACCAAATCCTGACTGATCGCTGTCCATTCTTGCATAAGCAATGCTTGCATTTTGACAGAATTTGTTGGTTTTTGTTTGTCCACCCATCTCTTGATGATTGCCCACAAGATCTCAATGGGATTAAGATCTGGGGAGTTTCCAGGCCATGGACCCAAAATCTCTATGTTTTGTTCCATGAGCCTGTGGCACCCCTAGGGGTATTAGCCACAATAAAACTAATAAAACATTAGTTACTCAATACAAGCACTAGAGCAGACACCGCACTACCACCTCTGGCCAGGAGGGGGAGCTCAAGAGACTCCCCTAGAGATATTCTGATCTGAGGTAAAATTGACAGTTTTTCAGTTGGAGCCAGGACGCTCAGAGGAATAGTTACAGAGAAATTGCTCTGAGGTCCTTAGGAGAGACTGATAATTTCCAGGCCCAAGCCATCGGTCTGAGGAGGAGGAGACAGAGAAGAGGAACATTTTAGGAACCGGGTAGCCATTGATATCTACCCCTGAAAAGGCGCAGATACGAACACCGGATCCGTGGCTGCATTAGTTTCACACAATACAGCAACCAGGAAAAGTGAAGGCGATTCAAGCTTCACCAGGGTCAGACACAGCAACATCCAGAGAGTTCAGCGGTACTCCCGGAGGGGGTAAGCAGAGGAAAAGGACTCAAGTTGCCTGTTGAATTAGGACCCGAGAGGGACAGTTTGGGCCGGCAGCCAGTTCACACACAGCAGCAGGGCCACACACAGACAGCGCAAAGAGGAGGCCAAGGACCTGGCAGGGCAGAGTAACTTAGTCCTCCTTATACAGACTCCGGTGACGGGACTTGTTGCTATGCAGTTTTTTGTTGAAGTAAACCGGTTAAACGTCGCCTGTGCCTCAGTCTCTCATTTGGGCAGTAGCTACCTATCCAGGATTGGGACCATCGAAGCTGAAAAAACCTATTGCTGATCAAGTAAGTGTCTGCGCCCCTAAAGTCTCCTCACAATACCATTATCTATAACCACCATTGACTTTTACCTCACCTGCCTGGGACCCACAGCCCTACCCGGAAAGGGCTTTCCACCTCAGCTGCCCCACATCATCATCACCGGCCAGCTACTGGCAGCGGTGGCCATAAATAGCCACATTTATTCCGGGTGGCGTCACGAAAAACTCTTATAAACTTTTATTTATCCCCTGTAAATACCCCCCATTGCACTGTGCATCGCCTGAGACCACAGCCCGGGTCGAGCCACTCGTGACATCCCCTCAAGAAATAGACCCCCGATCCGGTGCTGGTGGTAGCGCTCACCTCTTATCCTAATAGGCTGTTTTCCAGATGTCCCAAACAATCGAAAAGGGGATTCATCTGAGAAAATGACTTTACCCCAGTCCTCAGCAGTCCACTCCCTGTAACTTTTGCAGAATATCAGTCGATCCCTGATGTTTTTTCTGGAGAGAAGTGGCTTCTTTGCTGCCCTCCTTGAAACCAGGCCTTGCTCAAAGAGTCTCCGCCTCACAGTGCGTGCAGAAGCACTCACAGCAGCCTGCTGCCATTGCTGAGCTAGCTTGGCACTGCTGGTAGTCCGATCCCGCAGCTGAAACAGTTTTAAGATACAGTTCTGGCGCTTGCTGGTCCTTCTTGGGCGCCCAGGAGCCTTTTGGCAACAATGGAAGCTCTCTCCTTGAAGTTCTTGATGATGCGATAGATTGTTGACTGAGGTGCAATCTTTGTAGCTGCAATACTCTTCCCAGTTAGGCCATTTTTGTGCAGAGCAATGATGGCTGCACGTGTTTCTTTAGAGATAACCATGGTTAACTGAAGAGAAACAATGATACCAAGCACCAGCCTCCTTTTAAAGTGTCCAGTGGTGTCATTCTTACTTAATCATGACTGATTGATCACCAGCCCTGTCCTCATCAACACCCACACCTGTGTTAATGGAACAATCACTAAAACAATATTAGCTGCTACTTTTAAGGCAGGAATGCAATGATGTTGAAATGTGTTTTGGGGGTTAAAGTTCATTTTCTTAGCCAATATTGACTTTGCAAGTAATTGCTGTTAAGCTGAGCATTCTTTATGTCTTTATGACATTCTGGAGTATATGCAAATTGCCATTAGAAAAACTTAAGCAGTAGACTTTGTAAAAATTAATATTTGTAGCATTCTCAAAACTTTTGGCCATGACTGTAATCATATCACTTTTACTATCAACTGTTATACTACAGTATGGCACTATATAGTGAAAATCTTGGTCTCCTTTGAAGCTCAGCCTGTAGCCAAGTTTCATAGGAGTGCCAAGGTATCAGTGATGTGTGACTTCAGCAATCCCGTCTGCCGTGGTAAGCCATCAGCTGAAGGAAGCCAGTACAGTGTGCATTTCATTTAAATGCTGTAGTTAGTAAATTTAAACATTATTTGATTTGCTAGACGCATATCACCTAAAATGGCCATTTTAGATATACAAAACATTTCATCAGCCAGAGAAGGATCATTTCTGTGTCGACATAGATCAGACTGCATTAAGATGCAGAAGTATAGCTAGAAGTTTAGCTCAGAGCGGAGGTGTAAATTCTGTGTGAGCCCTAGTTAAAGTTAAAGTGAGGTAACCTAATTGTGGTATAGGGGGAAACTCAGCAGATGACCAGGCTGAAAATACATCTCTATCCAAAGCTCAGAACTGATATTAGCAACATACAGTGACTATATAGCGGTAGATACTCGTCCTGCATACTATACAAGTGATCACAATAGAGTTATAGTATATATTACATGATTTAAAGCAGATATTGTTTTCTGATAGAGTCGTTCACTTTTTCTGTCTTTTCCATCTGGCCCAGACCAACATGACAACTTCTCTAGCAACAATCATCTACAGAGATTACAACAAAGACACATTTCACTTCTCACATTTCCAGGAACATCCCCCTCCATTCCAAACCTGCAAAAACTTCTCATCATGACATGTCACCCTATTACTGCATCTGCTGTGTGGTACAATAATATTGCTCCTCTGAATGCCCACCACTTACAAATTAAGATGTCTCTTCTGTGCCCTCTAGATGGTAAAATTGCCCCCTAGAAAATATTGATACCCTGTAAAAGTGCCATAGAATAGAGTTACCACATTTTGCCCATAAAAAGTAATAATGCTCTCAATGTGCCCCTTTTAGTCACAATACCTTGAGTATCCCTATAACAATGCTTCTTGAGTGCCCAGTTAACATTTAATAATGTCCTTCCATCTACAGTAATAATGTCCTCTGAGTCCCCCCATGTACAGCTCCTATATACATGGTAAAGTACCCCCACAGCTCCCCTATACACAGTATGATGGGTCGACAGCTCCGCAATACACAGTATATTGCCCCCACATCTCCCTTATACACAGTATGATGGGCCCACAGCTCTCCTATACATATGGTGTGGGCCTACAGCTCCCTTATACACAATATGATGGGTCCACATCTCCGCAATACATAGTATATAGCCCCCACATCTCCCTTATACACAATATGATGGGTCCACAGTTCCCCTATACACAGTATAATGCCCCCATAGCACCCTTATACACAGTATGGTGTGGGCCCACAGCTCCCCTATATACAGTATAATGCCCCCCACAGCACCCCTATACACAGTATAATGCCCCCCACAGCACCCCTATACACAGTATAATGCCCCCCATAGCACCCATATACACAGTATAATGTCCTCCATAGCACCCATATACACAGTATAATGTCCCCACAGCTCCCCTATACACTGTAAAATGGTCCCAACAGTAGTCCCCAAACTGTATAATTACCCCCACACTTTATGACAGTCCCCACATCAGCTCCCACACTGTAAAATCGACCTTACATACCATGATAGACCCTTCAGTACTTCCAACACTTTGATGGCCGTCCGCAATAGCCCCCACATTAGCCGTCACGCTCTATCAGAGTAGACCCTAAACTGTATAATGGCCGGCATATTATCTGCAGCACTATATAATGGAACTCACATTAGGTGCAGCACTATATAATTGCCCCCACATTAGCCGTCACGCTGTGTAATAGCCTCTAGAGTAGACCCTAAACTGTATAAGAGCCCCAGAGTGCTGTAGCACTATATAATCGCTCTCACATTAGCTGTCACTCTATATAATGCCCGCAAAGTAGTAATAATTTTTTTGCACACCAGTTTTATTAATCTAATTTGGAAGTAAGTACATACCACATCAATACTGCAGCCTGTTGCTGCTATTTTTATGTTTTTTTATTTTTTACGCTCCTTTTTGGAGTGAATTGTATTAAAAAATGTCACTGTATGTAGATGCAATTAACACTTTTTTTCTGTATTTATGCAGACGCAAACCTCTGAAATTGCTGAGAGAAACAAACATTTCCAGCCTCACAAAGTGTGTGGGTCATAAACTCCTCTGAACTTTTGTACACCTGGTTTGTCCAATTTGACATACATTTATGGTTGTGCGATTTGGAAGGGAAAATTGTGTTTCAAAGAAAAAAAGTGTCAAAAAACAAAATGTTTGACAGCGAAGAAGTTTACAAAATGTCTGCAAATGACACAGGCACATCCAGCTTACATTATCCTTTTTTTTATAGAGAAGAGGTAAAAAAAAAAAAAAAAAAAAGACAGGAGTTAATTAAAAACAAAAATATGACGTGGACCTGGGTGAATATGGCACCTGTGCTCTGTAAAAAGATGTGGAAATTAAACATTTCAGGTTTTATGATATTTTAGTGTCATAATTACAAGCAGATCGCTGGGGATACTGGTCCTGAGACACCCGTCAATCGCTCGACACCTCCAGGAGAGGCGCACAGCCCCGCAGGCACATACCGAGGTGCATGCAAAGCCTAGGCTTTCTATTGAATCTGTAGCCCGCTCCCTGTGCACAGAATTATACATGCACTTTAAATATGAAAAAATCCTTATAAAGGTTTAGCTATTCTTTAATGAGAATACCAAAAGCATTAGGCGTTAAAAAGAAATTTCTATCTTGACACAAACAGAAAATGATGTATGAACATTTACAGACCACATCAAAGTTTCACTTCAGTATTTTTCATATGTGGCTTTTTTTTTATTAAAAATAATTAAAAAAAAAAAAAAAAAAAAAAGGATAATTGTCTATAAAGAAATAAATAATTAGGGGACAAACGACATAAGGTGACATGTACCCATCTAAATATCATAATAATAAAAAAAATATGTATGTAAGCATATTTGAATCTTTATTACTTTATGCATCAGCATTGCTAAGGAGTTAAAATACTTATTACTGAAAGGGTTATTCCAAGGTCCTATACAAATACCGTATTTTTCGCTTTATAAGACGCACTTTTCCTCCCAAAAATTTGGGAGGAAAATGGGGGGTGTGTCTTATATAGCGGTACCTGGGGGAGGTCCTATCTGAGGCGATCGGGCGGCCGGGTGCCTGTTGCTGCATGCAAGCGGCCGGGTACCTGTGCTTGCGTGCGGTGGCAGCTGGGTACCCGTGGCTGTGTGCGGGCGGCAGCCTAGTGCTGTGTGGGGTCGGCAGCCGGGTACCTGTGCTTGCGTGCGGTGGCAGCCGGGTACCCATGGCTGTGTGCGGGTGGCAGTCGGGTGCCCGTGCGGGCGGCAGCCGGCTGCCGCCCGCACACAGGCACCCAGGTGCCGCCCGCATACAGGCACCCAGGTGCCGCCCGCACACAGCACCCGGCTGCCGCCCGCACACAGCCACGGCTACCCGGCTGCCACTGCACACAAGCACAGGTACCCGGCGGCTTGCACACAGGGTGGTCGGGCAGCCTGCTGGCTACCACTCTGTGCATGCGGGGCGGGCGGCTATGCAGCAAGTTACCAGTTGTCCGCGGTCCCACTTTCAAATGATGGCGCCGGTGGAGCTCTTGAATGAGAGCTCCATCTGCACATGCGTCGCTCCGGGCGTCATTACTTGAAACGGGACTGCGGACACACTGGGAAAACACCGCATCCGTTTGCTCCACCAATGAGTAGTCGCCGCCGCTGCCACCACTGAGCAGTCGCCGCCGCTGCCACCACTGAACCGGGACCGCGGACACTCACTGCACCGGCCTGCTGCACGGCTCACCCGCCGCTGCTGCTGCCGCCGCCACCACGGACCCCACGGCTCCTGCCACCATGGACGCCACCGCGCCTGCAACCACGGACGCCACGGCACCAGCAACCACGGACCCCGCTGCCACTGACCCGCCGCGCCTGCCAGCACAACCTGTGCGTCCTGTGACCCCGCTTCACCACTGCTGACCCCCCTCCGGTAAGAGAACACTGGAGTATAAGACGGACACCATTTTTCTTTTTTTTATGTCTAAATTTGGGGTGCGTCTTATCATCCGGTGTGTCTTATAAAGCGAAAAATACGGTATGTAGTAGTGTATTATTATTATAGACGCTGGGTTTTCTTGTGAAAAGAAAATACGCAGTGCGAAAAACTCATTGCATGAACTTAAAGGGAACCAATCACCAGGATTTTCGCATATAAGCTAAAGCCAGTGCTATGCTGGCACTATCAGGCTGATTCTATACATACCTGCAATGGTCAGCTCAGATGTTTAGGTTTTGAAATCCAAAAAAAGTAAACTTTATAAAATGAGCTGCTTGTTGACTGACAATTACACTGGAGCAGATCATATATTCATAGTTATCCCCTCCCCCTTTGTTTGAATTAGCATAAGTATTATACAAACTATTCACTTTGTCTATAGAAGGACCTGTGTGAGGTCATACCCATGTGACCTGGTATCCAGCTTTAGTGGCTGAGGCCCCGCCCCTTCTGGTCACATGGGTATGACCTCACACAGGTAATGCAATAGACAAAGTGAATCATTTGTATAATGCTTATGCTAATTCTAAAAGAGGGAGGGGATAACTGAATATATTATCTGCTCCAGTGCAACTGTCACTCAACAAGCAGCTAATTTTTTATAATCTTTACTTTTTTGGATTTCAAAACCTAAACATCCGAGCTGACCACTACAGGTATGTATAGAATCAGCCTGATAGTGCCAGTATAGCACTGGCTTTCACTTATATATGAAAATCCTTGTGATTGGTTCCCTTTAACCTAAAAAGCTAGGGCATTTTCTAAAATAGGAAAATGGCAAAATATTGGGAGGCTTAGAAGTCACTTTGACCTTTTTAGTAGTCAGCCCATAAGAACCCAACAGCATTAAGTTTCTCCATATACAGGACATATTTTGCTTACTACAATTTCAGTAAGGATATATTCGCACACAACAGATTTGTTGCAGAACCTGCTGTCCCGAAAACTGGTTCAATACATCTAAATGGGGTTGAATTTTCAGAAGGCACATATATTGTCATGCAATGTTCGGTTTTGCAGTCTCTGGGTGTCATGGTGGCGTCGGACTCTGTTCACACCACATAGTCTGAAAAGCAGCCGGAGGTTTCTTAGTTGCTTAGCCTGACTCGGAAGTTGGCTGTGTTTTGCTTCACTGCTGACTAGTCCAGCAGGAGTTAATTCCTGCTGGCTTGTTTACTGTTGCTAGGAGCTCAGGCTGCTGGTGACCATCCATAGCCGCCTTTACTCTTTATAGGGTTCTGATTCTGGTTGCTGGTCACTGAATATAGCTCAGCGTTGGTCCTGCAAAATCGGTCCTTACTGTAGTGATCCAGAGCCTGGTAATCTGTCGTGCGGTGTAGAAACATGCCCATTGTTAGCTTATTTTCTCCCTGTTTTATATCATCCTGGTTTCGTATTGTCTCTCCCTCGTGTCTGATTACAGTGTGTAGGAGTTTTGGTTCTTTCCCCCTTCTGTTATTTGTGGGGTTTGCTTCACCGGTCCCAGCCCTCTCCTGGGGTTGGGGACAAGTGGTGTAAGATTAGGGCTTAAACAGGAGTTAGGGCAATGCTGGCGGCCTACACCTAGCTACCATCAAGCCTACCTCTGGGATAAGGGACAAATCCTAATTTGAGGGTCAGCTTAGAGGGCCTTCTTTGGTTACCCTGATTCCCATTTACATATTTAGTGCAAACCGTATTCAGAAAAAATGATCTATCACTGAAATGCTTGCAGCAAACCTGATTGGTGTAAATATACCATAAACCACAACACAGATCATAGCAAAGTCATTAGAAAAAATATGTAACATTCTTTTAACTGCAATGCTTCAGATATGGTAGAAGGGTAGTTTCTTTTGATACCAGACTTGTTTTTTTTTTTTTTAAATAATTATTCCAATTCATTAAATTTAAAAACAAATTCCCCCATAAATAATTTTGCCTTCACTGTGACACTGCCAGCAGCACAGATCGCACAGCCAAAGACCACTATGTGTCACTTTACATTGCAGCGTAATATACAGTGCCTACAAGTAGTATTCAAACCCCTGCAGATTTAGCAGGTTTGATAAGATGCAAATAAGATAGAGCATGCAAACTTCAAACAAGAGCAGGATTTATTAACAGATGCATAAATCTTACAAACCAACAAGTTATGTTGCTCAGTTAAATTTTAATAAATTTTCAACATAAAAGTGTGGGTCAATTATTATTCAACCCCTAGGTTTAATATTTTGTGGAATAAGCCTTGTTTGCAATTACAGCTAATAATCGTCTTTTATAAGACCTGATCAGGCCGGCACAGGTCTCTGGAGTTATCTTGGCCCACTCCTCCATGCAGATCTTCTCCAAGTTATCTAGGTTCTTTGGGTGTCTCATGTGGACTTTAATCTTGAGCTCCTTCCACAAGTTTTCAATTGGGTTAAGGTCAGGAGACTGACTAGGCCACTGCAACACCTTGATTTTTTCCCTCTTGAACCAGGCCTTGGTTTTCTTGGCTGTGTGCTTTGGGTCGTTGTCTTGTTGGAAGATGAAATGACGACCCATCTTAAGATCCTTGATGGAGGAGCGGAGGTTCTTGGCAAAAATCTCCAGGTAGGCTGTGCTATCCATCTTCCCATGGATGCGGACCAGATGGCCAGGCCCCTTGGCTGAGAAACAGCCCCACAGCATGATGCTGCCACCACCATGCTTGACTGTAGGGATGGTATTCTTGGGGTCGTATGCAGTGCCATCCAGTCTCCAAACGTCACGTGTGTGGTTGGCACCAAAGATCTCGATCTTGGTCTCATCAGACCAGAGAACCTTGAACCAGTCTGTCTCAGAGTCCTCCAAGTGATCATGAGCAAACTGTAGACGAGCCTTGACATGACGCTTTGAAAGTAAAGGTACCTTACGGGCTCGTCTGGAACGGAGACCATTGCGGTGGAGTACGTTACTTATGGTATTGACTGAAACCAATGTCCCCACTGCCATGAGATCTTCCCGGAGCTCCTTCCTTGTTGTCCTTGGGTTAGCCTTGACTCTTCGGACAAGCCTGGCCTCGGCACGGGAGGAAACTTTCAAAGGCTGTCCAGGCCGTGGAAGGCTAACAGTAGTTCCATAAGCCTTCCACTTCCGGATGATGCTCCCAACAGTGGAGACAGGTAGGCCCAACTCCTTGGAAAGGGTTTTGTACCCCTTGCCAGCCTTGTGACCCTCCACGATCTTGTCTCTTATGGCCTTGGAATGCTCCTTTGTCTTTCCCATGTTGACCAAGTATGAGTGATGTTCACAAGTTTGGGGAGGGTCTTAATTAGTCAGAAAAGGCTGGAAAAAGAGATAATTAATCCAAACATGTGAAGCTCATTGTTCTTTGTGCCTGAAATACTTCTTAATACTTTAGGGGAACCAAACAGAATTCTTGTGGTTTGAGGGGTTGAATAATAAATAACCCTCTGAATAAACTTTTCACAATTTAAAAAAAAAAAAAATAAAACAAGAAATAACATTCTTTTTTGCTGCAGTGCATTTCACACTTCCAGGCCGATCTACAGTCCAAATGTCACAATGCCAAGTTAATTCCGAATGTGTAAACCTGCTAAATCTGCAAAGGGTTGAATACTACTTGTAGGCACTGTAAGTGAATTAGGATACCATGGTCACGACTAGCAAGTCTAAAAATTAACCAATCAGATCTGAGTTTTTGCGCCTTGCTTGTTACAAAAGCCTGTAAATGGAAATGCAATCTCATTGACCTGCATTAGTCTGCCATGTAGTGGCGACACATAGTGACATTGGGCTCCATTGCCTATTGTATGGCAAAAGTGACCATTGAAGGAAGCCCCAATTGCTTATTCATAGTTATACTGAAGATTGAGTTACAGATCTTTTGCTGCAGTTTTATGCAGTGTACAAATAAGGTTTCTTATCTTAAAATGTAAAAATTACCAAAAAATCTATACGATATGCTTACTTTATTGATTCACACTAGTTCAGCACCGGTATAACTGAATGGTCCTTGATGCTTAACAAGCTATAAGCTTGAAAACACGAAGATCAATGTCCCCTGCATTTCGTGATTTTACGATGCACCAAATGTCTAAAAGGTGGTGACTCATAGGGGTCACTTATGGCATACAGCAGAATCAATAAATACGTAACAATTTTTAATGATTAAGCAGAACAAGATGTACAGAGCATCTTAGAATTAAGAGTTTTTTATTTACACCAACGTAGCTGTATAAAAGAGTTGATTTCTTTTATAGCACACTGGCTAAATTTGTTCTGTTTCTTCTCAGTGCATAGTCTGGTGCCCCTGTGGGACTGCAGGTGGACCAAAGACAGGCTTTTCTGAACAAGCCCTTAATTTTAACAATTAAAGGGAATCTGTCACCAGCTTTTTGCCACCTAATCTGAGAGCAGCATAATGTAGGGGCTGAGACCCTGATTCCAGTGATGTGTCACTTACTGGGCTGCTTAGTGTAGTTTTGATAAAATCACTATTTAATCAGCAGTAGATTATCGATCGAGGACTACCTGGCCTGCTGCCAGGTAGTCCAGCATATTCATGAGCTCCGTATAACTGCTAGATCTTCAGCAGAGAAAATATTGGAGAGAGAGTGCCATCTGATAAAATATCGGATAGCACTTGTCTGAATTATACGCTAGCTATAGGCTAGTGTGAGCGAACCCAAACAAGATAACTACGGGATGCTGTCCTTACAAAGTCAGATATTGAAATAATTAAAAAATTGATAAAGAAGGCTCCCATTAACTTTTTTGTTCCCTAAACATGTGTATATGTTTGAGTACTGTAGCGTCAGTTTGTTAATAAACTCACTTATCGCTATCTTCTACGGTATCCAGCGCCAATCCGGTGAAATCATCGCTCTTCAGAGTTAACGGGTCACACTGCGTTCTGTGTGACCCGGAAATGGCTTTTATAATGTAAGCCTATGGTGCATCAAAATGAGCCTCACAACAAGACTCCATAGGCTTACATTGTAAAAGAGACTTCCAACTCACACATACAGTGATCCAGAGAGTGACGTCACGCGGATGAGGAGCAGAACAGTGCTGGATACCGAAGAAGATGGCGGTAGGGGAGTATATTAACACACTGACAGATTTAGAGTAAAAAAAAAGTTCATGTGAGGGTTAAGAAAGTTACGGTATGTATAAAATAAGCACTACAAATGTTGTAATAAAAAATAATAATAATGACATTACTAAGAAAAATGTATCAGAATTCTACCGCAATTTGGACAAATATACTATCTTGCTTCCTTTGTATCACACAGTGTTCTAGACTGTTTTTACACCTCATCAATCAAGGATGGTGGCTTAGGCCGGTTTCACACATCCGGCTTTTTGCCGTTTTGCCGGATCCGGCGCTCTCCCGTACAGTTAATACAGCAACAAGCGCCGGTCACATGCTGTCATGTGACCGGCGCATGTGACCCGGAAGTTACAGTGCTGTCATTGTACTGTATTATCTGTACGGGAGAGCGCCGGATCCGGTAAAACGGCAAAAAGCCGGATGTGTGAAACCAGCCTTAGAAGGAAAAGCAGTATGGTTTATTGGGTAGGGTATGGATTACAATGAATTATTTAAAGTCAACATTTTAGCGGAAAATAAGCCAACCAACTGATGGTATCAAGGTAGATAAATGTTTAAAGATGCACCGGATTTATCATCCAGCAAAAGTCAATATATACATTTAGCATATCTTAAGTCTCTCTAGTCTAAGTTTATGTTGTCTAAAAAATTGATTTACTAAATCTGCCCCAAAATCCTTAATAAACACATGCTACCATTCTAAGTACCTATGTTGTACTGGAGTAATATCTATTCTTAATTCGAGAGAACAAATATTTTTGGGATTTTGAGAATGATTCTTTGTTTAGACCGTTAGATTCCAGTAGTGTTAGGTCTCAGATATATTAACCAGCTTAGAATGACTTGTGTATTTCAAATGACATTGTCAAAATAACTAAATATATCATCTATAATGGACAGCTAGTGATCTCTAGAAGTTAATATAACCCTAAAGTCTTAGCTCTTAAAATACAGTTATTTCTGACCTCTTTAACTTCATGCAGATGGGCAGGATTCTGGATCTTGGCTCTTCGGGCAGCAGCAGGGGACTTGTGATGTGTGATGGTGACAACACTCGGGCCGCCGTGTGTCAGGTGCCTTTGGCTCCCAGGGGATGAGGAATTGGTAGTTCCATGGGGAAGCAATGAAAAGCTTCTGGCTCTCTGAGACAATGAGCTCTACAAGAAGAATAGAGCAATGACATGTTATTATGAAGAATAAATTTGAGATCTGAGATCAATGGCTTGATGCTTTCAGAGCCCCATGATACGTCGGGATTGACATTCTAGATTGATTCTTACAATTTTCTCCAGTAATTGTACATGGTTTTAAAGAAGACAAATATAATGATGTGACAGTGGGGAACACAAATTTTCTTAGTGCCTACACATATATTAATCTTTCAGGAGGGAAAGTCATAATAAATATGAAAGTCAGCCCATATCTTCAATGATTTGACTCAATGATTGTCATATTTTGAAAGTTCAAAGTAGAAGAACAGGAAGAGAAAAAGTTTTAACTTAAAAAAAAAAAGAGAAATTTTGCAAACATTTAAGAAAAAGTGCAAATGTCTTTTGGATAATGTTCCCCTGTCATAGGTTTTCTCCTTATTCCTCATTCAAGACCCCCTAGAGGTAAAGTGAATCACACTAAGTAAAACCTATGTAGCATTACAGGCATCTGAAGGATGTTTTAGTCTTGTGGTCAAGACTGATTTTTAGCTCTGCTCTGAAAAGCCAGGGACATGTCGAGAGACTTCTCTACAGCGCTGGATCCGTCTTTTTTATAATTCAACGGATTGTAACTGATGGCAAAAAACGGAGGCCATAAAAAAAAATCTGATGGCACATGCATGACATCTGAATATGGTTCCATTTTTAAAGACTGACAGAATGGAGAAGATGGAGAAAAATTATTTTTTTATTTTCCACCCCCCAACAAAAATGGGTCACACTCTGATCATACTCTGAGGGTGCGCTCACACGAGCGTGAAAATCGGATGAGTGCAATGTGAAGAAATCTCGCATTGCACTCTGACCAATGTTCGTCAATGTGGGAGAGCAGTTGGTCAGCTTTTCTTGCATCCACATTCTGGATGCGAGAAAAGCAGCAGTATGCTGCGTTTTCATCCCCATAAAACGGCTGAGAATAGCTAATACAAGTCAATGGGTGGAAGGAAAACACGGAAGTCACACAGACGGCACATGGACCATCCTAGTAACATCTGTTTTTCTAACTACAATCCTATCATGTAACACAGAACACTGTAAATGCTCCTGTACATGAGTGTAAATGAGTAACAGCTACTGAGGAAAAAAAACGGATTGCACACTGACAGCATACTGAGAACAAACGGATGACAAGTGAGAAAAAAATTGTTCTACTCTCGCAAACGAGAATGGGACCGTTTTTTCATACGTTCGTGTGCATCAGCATAATCAGTTTTTCTCAGATGTAGAAAATATGGTCATGTGAACCCAGCCTAACTAGACGATGGGTTGGGATTTCCAACTTTTCATGCCAGTTCCCTACATACACTGTGTGCAGAATTATTAGGCAAATTAGTATTTTGATAACATGATACTTTTTATACATGTTGTCCTACTCCAATCTGTATAGGCTGAGAGCCAACTACCAATTAAGTAAATCAGGTGATGTGCATTTCTGTAACGCGGAGGGGTGTGGTGTAATGACATCAACCCCCTATATAAGGTGTGCTTAATTATTAGGCAATTTCTTTTCCTTTGGCAAAATGGGTCAGAAGAGAGATTTGACGGGCTCTGAAAAGTCCAAAACTGTGAGATGTCTTGCAGAGGGATGCAGCAGTCTTGAAATTGAAAAACTTTCAAAGCATGATCAACGAACAATCAAGCATTTCATGGCAAATAGCCAACAGGGTCACAAGAAACGTGTTGGGCAAAAAAGGCGCAAAATAACTACCCATGAAATGAGGAAAATCAAGCGTGAAGCTGCCAAGATGCCATTTGCCACCAGTTTGGCCATATTTCAGAGCTGCAATGTTACTGGAGTATCAAAAAGCACAAGGTGTGCCATACTCAGGAACATGGCCAAGGTAAGGAAGGCTGAAAAACAACCACCTTTGACTAAGAAATATAAGACAAAACGTCAAGACTGGGCCAAGAAATATCTTAAGACTGATTTTTCAAAGGTTTTATGGACTGATGAAATGAGAGTGACTCTTGATGGGCCAGATGGATGGACCAGAGGCTGGATCAGTAAGGGCAGAGAGCTCCACTCCGACTCAGACGACTGCAAGGTGGAGGTGGGGTACTGGTACGGGCTGGTATCATCAAAGATAAACTTGTGGGAGCTTTTCGGATTGAGGACGGAGTGAAGCTCAACTCACAGACCTACTGCCAGTTTCTGGAAGACAACTTCTTTAAGCAGTGGTACAGGAAGAAGTCAGTACCATTCAAGAAAAACATGATTTTCATGCAGGACAATGCTCCATCACATGCATCCAACTATTCCACAGCGTGGCTGGCCAGTAAAGGTCTAAAAGATGAAAAAATAATGACACAACCCCCTTATTCACCTGATCTGAACCCGATAGAGAATCTGTAGTCCCTCATAAAACGCAAGATCTACAGGGAGGGAAAACAGTACACCTCTCGGAACAATGTCTGGGAGGCTGTGGTGGCTGCTGCACGCAATGTTGATCGTAAACAGATCAAGCAACTGACAGAACCTATGGATGCTGTTGAGTGTCATCATAAAGAAAGGTGGCTATATTGGTCAATAATTTTTTGAGGTTTTGTTTTTGCATGTCAGAAATGTTTATTTCTAAATTTTGTGCAGTTATTTTGGTTTACCTGGTGAAAATAAACAAATGAGATGGGAATATATTAGGTTTTTATTAAGTTGCCTAATAATTATGCACAGTAATAGTTACCTGCACAAGCAGATATCCAACTAAGATAGCCAAATCTAAAAAAAAACCACTCCAACTTCCAAAAATATTAAGCTTTGGTATTTATGAGTCTTTTGGGTTGATTGAGAACATAGTTGTTGATCAATAATAAAAAAAAATCCTCAAAAATACAACTTGCCTAATAATTCTGCACACAGTGTAGTTCACAGCTTTCTTTCATCATCAGCAACGTTAATAAAGAAAAAAAAAATTAGAAAAAAAAATTGTGAAAACAGTAGTTAACTATACACACACGCAGGAGTTCTGAACTATTGCATTAATTTGTAAGCAAAATTATTAATTAATCATCAAATACTTTCTTAAAAACAATCACGAAACAAAAGGACAAGAATAAAATGGACATAAAGCTAATATCAAGAGGAGAGAAGATTGACAGGGGAACTGAGAAGAAAGAAAAATGTATTGTTATCACTTCGGGTGATGTAAGAGAAGATTATATGTTCAAAAGTCAGGTAAAAAACAATGATGTGAGCACTGCGGGCGCTATGCAATCTCACACAATAAACGTATCTGTATGGTACTTGGTGTATTCTGATTGAGTGACTGAACTTAGAAAAGAAGTACAACAAAAGGAAATGTGATAAAAGAGTGATGAAACATTTATATAAAAGAATGTAAAATAGTGCCGCGTATCCTAGGATAGAAAAATTCAATATTATTACACAACTGTATTATTCCAATATTCAAAAGAGAACATGGATCACAAAAAGAAGTATTACGTATATTTTTTTTGTTATATGTTGTAGGACTTATTCCTTAACAGTAATTCAATTTTTTTATTTCTTTTAGAATTTTGACCAGCATGGAAAGATATGAAACGTTGCAAATCCCTTTATTAGAATATTTGTCTTCATTCTTGTAAAAGACCGTACTCATTTAGAGTACAGTTGCTGGCAGTAACATGGTCAGTTCAGTCAGTGTCTCACTAAGTGTTTGCTATTAACTATGTAATCGTAACTTTTTCGATGAAAAAAAAAATATATGTTATACGAGTGTTCACAGGACAAAAATAGTGAAAAATGGTTGAGTAGCATCTTAACATTGAACATTGTGCGGACATATCTTGCAGGTGTGTGCAACGTTCATATCCTATAAGTGATGCTATTTATATTCAATACATTAAAAACTCAAAGTATTGTACACACATTTCCATTGATGCTCAAAAAATATTTAAACGATTTACCAAAAGAAAAAAATTCCGTTAATTACAAATATTATTATTATTATTATTATTATTATTATTTATTTATAGAGCACCATTAGTTCCATGGTGCTGTACATGAGAAGGGGGTTACATACAAAATACATATACAAGTTACAGTAGACAGACTAGTACAGAGGGAAGAGGGCCCTGCCCTTGCGGGCTTACATTTTATAGGATTATGGGGAGGAGACAGTAGGTGGGGTGTAGATGGGGCGGCAGCTCCGCACGGTGGTGGGGCGGCAGCTCCGCACGGTGGTGGGGCGGCAGCTCCGCACGGTGGTGGGGCGGCAGCTCCGCACGGTGGTGGGGCTGCAAATATATACAGTATAATTCCAATGCGCCAACTGCAACTGAACTGTTCCCTTGCAACATGGTCAACCCTATTTAGGACTTGAATTTCCACTCCTTCATTTTGTCAGCCAATTCATTTAACGAGCAAACAAGGTCCATTTACATTATACAACACGAGAATTTTTTTGCAAACCTAAAGGATTTCATGCAAGATGAATAAGCATTTTTGGACCCTCACTTAGTTATTCAACCTATTCACATTACACAACTATCATGAACGATGCGTCCCTACTATTAGAATCTGACAGATTATTGTAGGCCAATGTAAAGGGGACTTTACTGTGAGGATAAATCTGCAGCAGGAGATTGTTCTGATAAGGTCATCACTCAGAGAAGGAGTGTGATGAAAATCCTGCCTTTCGCTGCACTCATTTTAGACCATACGCCTATGGAGTACTCCTGCTGAAAGTGAAAGAGTATTCATCAGTCTTCTCCTCTGAGTGTTGTACTTATCAGAACAATGTACAGCAGACTTTTCCCCAAAGCTGCTGAGCTGACTCTCACCGCCAGCATCAGTACTCCAAATGAGCATGTTCTGATATCAATGCAGCAAATATAAGTGAGTTAGAAACCCCTAGTTTTAACCAGTTTATTTTTAGACGGCAAACAAAAGAACCCCAAAAACCTAATATATTAAAATAGTAAAATAGTTTACAAAAGCACATAACTTTCTACACTGCACAAATTTATAAAATATCTTATCTTTTTAAAATAGCTCTCTCTCTCTCTCTATCTATTATATATATCTATATATATAATTGCCTTATTCTGTCTGTCTGTCTGTCTATCTGTCTATCTGTCTGTCTGTCTGTCATGCTCCGAAATTGTGTCCTTACGGTGACACAAAGCTGATTGGCCGCTGGGCTCGCCATGGCCCCGCCCCCCCACACGGATTGGCCTCTCGCCCCGGCTCTCTGCAGGCCCCGCCCCCCTCACGCAATGCACGCTCGCTCTGGCCCAACTGACACGGAGCTCCGATTCCCAGGTGAGTACACACACACATCAGATCACACTCACTCTCACACTCACTCTCACACACACCTCACACATCACAACATGCTGGGATATCGCTTGCTTCTACACCGGCTCCGTCAGGATCCCGGCAGCGCCAGACATAACCTTGCGATGCTGGGATCTTGACGGAGGCCGTGAAAGCTGGTAACCATTATACACATCGGGTAACTAAGGTCCCTTAGTTACCCGATGTGTATCATAGTTACCAGTGTACACCGGCTCACACTCACTCTCACACACACCTCACACACACATCACATCGCATCCACACATCAAGGTCCTGCAGCTGCGGAACATACACACACATAACAGCACACACACACACACACACAAATCAGATTACACTCACACACACTTCACACATCACATCGCATCCAAATACTCACAACATCCTGGGATATCGCTTGCTTCTCGGCGGCGATACTGTGCTGTTGTGAGCTTCCAGGACCTGCCGAGGGATCACATGGCCAGAAGCATGTGATATCCCCGGATGTTGTGAGTATCAGCGCGTATGTGCAATATCGTCAGTGTGTGTGTCTTTGTGTGTATATATATATGTGTGTATGTATATGTATATATATATATATATATATATATATATATATATATATATATATATATATATATATATATATATATAGTGAGACTGTGACCGGGGTTATCCATGACGGCCGGTATGTCTCGCCCCGGTTGTGCTCACTCCATGATAGAAAGTAACTCCACTCCAGGGTTAATGCTGTTTCCCTACAGGCTGAAGGAAGGGTTAAAAGGAAACAGGAACAAGGGCGGGTGTGCCGGGTGTGAGGGAGTGAACACAACTCCCTGAGTTCTCTGCCGGAGAGGCACATGTGTACTGTTGTGGACTTTTGTTTGGATATTAAACCGTGTGCTGTGACCCTTGGTGCCTGGATCCCGTGTCTTCTGCTGCGCAGCCGACCACGCTACCTCACATATGGTGGAGAATGCGGGCATGCCAGCCCGGTGAAGTGTAGCTTCAATTTCTGGTGACCCGGTAGCACATGTCCTGGATTCAAGCGGCTATACTACAGCCCAAACCCGGCGACGCCATGGAGGAAATACTAAAGCAGCATCAACAGATCAATGCACACCTGCTCCGGTCGTTGGATCATCAGCAGCACTCTTTGAAATTGCAGGAACAAAGGCACCAAGAACAGATGGTTCTCCTGGCCAAGTCGATCCGTGCCGGACCGGCAGCAACAACCCCGGGACCGGGTGACGACGGCAGCGTCCGGAAAGCGGTGAGACAAGCGTTGCAAAAGATGACCCCGGGGGATGATGTGGAAGTGTTCCTGGTGGTGTTTGAGCGGGTGGCCGAGCGGGAAAAGCTGCCGACCCCCCAGTGGGCTGAGGTTCTGTCGCCCTATCTGACGGGGGAGCCCCAAAAAGCGTACCTGGACCTCTGTACCGAGGACGCCTTAGAATATGCGACCCTGAAAGCCGAAATACTTGCTCGGATGGGGGTGAATACCTATGTACGGGCTCAGCGGGTAAATCAGTGGTTCTATGAGGAAGCCAAACCCGTACGCTCCCAGGCCTATGACTTGTTGCATCTCGTAAAGAAGTGGTTGCAGCCTGACACTCTGAGCCCGGCGCAAATGGTGGAAGGGTAGTAGTTGATCGTTTTGTGCGCACTTTACCAGTCACCATTCAACGGTGGGTAGGACAGGGCGACCCAAGTACCCTGGACCAATTAGTGGGCCTGGTAGAGCGGCATGTGGCTACGCAGGACTTGATACGGGACACTGAGACTTTGCGTACCGCTCGTCGGTCCGGCCCCTCCAAGCCTAGAGCCAAGGACCCACCGCTGACACCGGGCAGGAGTCCGCTACCGTCCCGTCTGAGGCCGCGCCCTCCGTCCCTGAGGTCCGGAAGGCTATATACCCTAAACGACAACTCGTCAAGGGGGTTTCCTTCCCTATTAGATGTTGGCGGTGTCAGCGGGTGGGACATATGGAAGCCCAGTGTCCACTCACCACGGAGCCCATGGATTGTGTGGTTACCCGGCGGGGTTCAATGTATGCTCAGGTAGTGTGTACCGCTGACCTGGTCTCCCTAGAGACTGAGCCCCACTTGTGCCAAATACAGGTGAATGGATGTCCGGTTACAGGCTTCTTGGATTCCGGAAGCTTAGTGACCCTTGTGCGATCAACCTTGAGGGCTAAAGTAAAGGCCACAGGACGTACCGTGGGGGTGGTTTGCATACATGGGGACCGCCGAGACTATCCCACGGGGATTGTCACCATCACAGCACCTTGCGGTCAGGTGCAACATGAGGTGGGACTTCTTAACACTCTTCCCTATGACGTGATCCTAGGAAGGGATCTGCCCTATTTTTGGACTTTATGGAATGGACCTCCTAAGTCCCCTCAGATATTGGTCAGTCCGAGACCTGTGCCCTACAATCCTGAATCCGGGACGCCTGCCGTAGGGGTCCCCATGATAGGGACAGAATGTGAACCCGATAGGTCGCCCCTAGAGGTATTGGCAGGAGAGGCTGAGACGGTCGAGCCCATCCCGGAGTTGGAGGCGTCCCCGGATACGTTTGGGACAGCCCAACTCCAGGACTAGAGTTGAGCGCGGTTCGTGGTTCGTGGTTCTCCAGTTCGCGGCTCGAGTGATTTTGGGGCATGTTCTAGATCGAACTAGAACTCGAGCTTTTTGCAAAAGCTCGGTAGTTCTAGAAACGTTCGAGAACGGTTCTAGCAGCCAAAAAACAGCTAAATCATAGCTTGGTTTCTGCTGTAATAGTGTAAGTCACTCTGTGAATCAAACTATTATCACATTTCAGTGTATAGTGTGCGTGAACAGCGCCTTCAGATCACTGCTGTTTCTATAATGGCGATCGCCATTTTTTTTTTTTTTTTTTCTTGTCTTCCTTCCCTAAGTGCGCGCGTCTTGTGGGGCGGGCCAGCATGTCAGCCAATCCCAGACACACACACAGCTAAGTGGACTTTGAGCCAGAGAAGCAACGGCATGTGTGATAGGATCTGCATGTCACATGTCCCTGCATTATAAAACCGGACATTTTCTTCACGGACGCCATTATCTGCCTTCTGCGTCTTTGGTGTCAGACATCACTGTCGCAGCTCCGTCTTCCTGAGTCCTATAGCCGATACAGCTGTATGCGCTGCATACACAGCGTTAGACAGCTTAGGGAGAGCACTTTATAGCAGTCCTTTTAAGGGCTCCAACCGGCAGGGTCAGAGAGCCATAGGTGACAGGTCCTGCAAACAGCAACAGCGTCTGTGTAGCCCAGGTCAGGGATTTCCTACCTGCATTTCACCATTAGGAGGGAATAGAAAGGCAGGCTTCCATTCCTCTACCCAGAGCACCACAATCCTGCCACTGTACCCTCTTGTCCTCTGCACACTCCAACTGATAACTAAGCCATTATACTAGCAAACACTCAGTGTACCTAGTGGCATCCTATACGTGGCTATTGGACTTTGCTATAGTCCCACTAGTGCAAAGACATTTGCAGAGCGCGTCTGCCTGCATTGCACACTACAACTCATTCTAACCAAGCCATTATACTAGCAAACACTCAGTGTACCTAGTGGCATCCTATACGTGGCTATTGGACTTTGCTATAGTCCCACTAGTGCAAAGACATTTGCAGAGCGCGTCTGCCTGCATTGCACACTACAACTCATTCTAACCAAGCCATTATACTAGCAAACACTCAGTGTACCTAGTGGCATCCTATACGTGGCTATTGGACTTTGCTATAGTCCCACTAGTGCAAAGACATTTGCAGAGCGCGTCTGCCTGCATTGCACACTCCAACTCATTAAAACCAAGCCATTATACTAGCAAACACTCAGTGTACCTAGTGGCATCCTATACGTGGCTATTGGACTTTGCTATAGTCCCACTAGTGCAAAGACATTTGCATAGCGCGTCTGCCGGCATTGCACACTCAAACTCATTTTAACTAAGCCATTATACTAGCAAACACTCAGTGTACCTAGTGGCATCCTATACGTGGCTATTGGACTTTGCTATAGTCCCACTAGTGCAAAGACATTAGCAGAGCACATCTGCCTGCATTGCACACTACAACTCATTCTAACCAAGCCATTATACTAGCAAACACTCAGTGTACCTTGTGGCATCCTATACGTGGCTATTGGACTTTGCTATAGTCCCACTAGTGCAAAGACATTTGCATAGCGCGTCTGCCTGCATTGCACACTCAAACTCATTTTAACTAAGCCATTATACTAGCAAACACTCAGTGTACCTAGTGGCATCCTATACGTGGCTATTGGACTTTGCTATAGTCCCACTAGTGCAAAGACATTAGCAGAGCACATCTGCCTGCATTGCACACTACAACTCATTCTAACCAAGCCATTATACTAGCAAACACTCAGTGTACCTAGTGGCATCCTATACGTGGCTATTGGACTTTGCTATAGTCCCACTAGTGCAAAGACATTTGCAGAGCGCGTCTGCCTGCATTGCACACTCCAACTCATTAAAACCAAGCCATTATACTAGCAAACACTCAGTGTACCTAGTGGCATCCTATACGTGGCTATTGGACTTTGCTATAGTCCCACTAGTGCAAAGACATTTGCATAGCGCGTCTGCCTGCATTGCACACTCAAACTCATTTTAACTAAGCCATTATACTAGCAAACACTCAGTGTACCTAGTGGCATCCTATACGTGGCTATTGGACTTTGCTATAGTCCCACTAGTGCAAAGATATTAGCAGAGCACATCTGCCTGCATTGCACACTCCAACTTTTTTAAACTAAGCAATTTTACTAGCAAACACTCAGTGTACCTAGTGGCATCCTAAACGTGGCTATTGGACTTTGCTATAGTCCCACTAGTGCAAAGACATTTGCAGAGCACGTCTGCCTGCATTGCACACTACAACTCATTGTTACTAAGCCATTATACTAGCAAACACTCAGTGTACCTAGTTGTATCCTAAACGTGGCTATTGTACTTTTGTCTATTCACAGTATTGGAACGATATTTGCAGCACGTCTGCCTGCATTGCACACTCTAACTTTTTTAAACTCAGCCATTTATAGTAGCAAACACTCAGTGTACCTAGTTGTATCCTAAACGTGGCTATTGTACTTTTGTCAATTCACAGTATTGGAACGTTATTTGCAGCACGTCTGCCTGCATTGCACACTCAAACTTTTTTAAACTCAGCCATTTATAGTAGCAAACACTCAGTGTACCTAGTTGTATCCTAAACGTGGCTATTGTACTTTTGTCTATTCACAGTATTGGAACGATATTTGCAGCACGTCTGCCTGCATTGCACACTCAAACTTTTTTAAACTCAGCCATTTATAGTAGCAAACACTCAGTGTACCTAGTTGTATCCTAAACGTGGCTATTGTACTTTTGTCAATTCACAGTATTGTAACGTTATTTGCAGCACGTCTGCCTGCATTGCACACTCAAACTTTTTTAAACTCAGCCATTTATAGTAGCAAACACTCAGTGTACCTAGTTGTATCCTAAACGTGGCTATTGTACTTTTGTCTATTCACAGTATTGGAACGTTATTTGCAGCACGTCTGCCTGCATTGCACACTCAAACTTTTTTAAACTCAGCCATTTATAGTAGCAAACACTCAGTGTACCTAGTTGTATCCTAAACGTGGCTATTGTACTTTTGTCAATTCACAGTATTGGAACGTTATTTGCAGCACGTCTGCCTGCATTGCACACTCAAACTTTTTTAAACTCAGCCATTTATAGTAGCAAACACTCAGTGTACCTAGTTGTATCCTAAACGTGGCTATTGTACTTTTGTCTATTCACACTACTGCAAATCTATGTGCAGCACCTCTGCATGACAACCTCGTGCTCTGTTTTTAATAAGCTATAATGATAGCACAAAATACTGCCATTTTGTGGCATCATAGAACTGGCTGTTGTATTCCATTAGTGCCCCACTGGTGACAAGCTATTTCTAGCACCTCT
The DNA here is from genome assembly GCF_048569485.1 of Anomaloglossus baeobatrachus. NCBI lineage: Eukaryota > Metazoa > Chordata > Amphibia > Anura > Aromobatidae > Anomaloglossus > Anomaloglossus baeobatrachus. The sequence goes on along the minus strand of NC_134358.1, from coordinate 442,446,049 downwards.
ACATCACACCCTCATGCACATTTAGCTACGCTAATGTTATAGCAAACTCATGGAATTCATTGCTGCATTTCATAATTCGGAGGGATAGAAAGTCAGGCTTCCTTTAGCTTTTCCTTCTGTTCATAGACAGCATCTCCAAGACAAATTTCCCCTCCACGTCTAAGTGTGGAGAGGCAGCTAGTGCGCATGCGTGTGCCGATGTACCCCAGCTGCAGCATAATTACAGTGTTTCGCCTAGTGAGTATGCTCAGCCTGACTGTGCCATTCCTGACGCTAAGTCTTCATTTCGGGATACAGCGCATGCTCCCACACTAAGTGTGAAAAGCCTCTTTGCACAGGTGCTTGCATTCTGTGCCGGGTCTAAGTCCTGTTTTGTGCCTAGACACCATGCTAAAGCTGATAGTCTTTTTTCAGAGACTGTATTTCATGCTACTGAGCATGCTCAGGCACTTCCTGCATCAGAGACTAGGTCCGGTAATGAACTCTTTGGCCCTGGCCCTGATGTGGGGGTCCCATATAGACCACAGGGCATCAGGTGTCCTCCCAAATGGCTTGCAGAGGCCCACACCTATGACTTGTCACCGCATTATTGATGGTCAGACGATGACTGGTGAGGTGTTTGGGTCATGGCAGCCATGAGGTCATCATTGAAGTTGCGTTTCCAAATAGGACGCTAGTTATGCCACTCATGACGTGTCACTCTGCTTTTGTCTCCAGGAGGTGCATTGTGGTTCACCCTGGTTTGGGGCGGACCCAGGTTATAAAAGGGGCTGGAGCCAACAAGGAGGTGCGCAGTCTTCTATTATGCTCCGAAAGAGCACACCTCCATGTGTTGAACCCATTGCGGCTTTAGGCCAGAGGTAGGCAGGGATAGGGTGGTGGATGCAGGCCACCACCACAGTTGGTAACGCAGAACGGTTAAGACCAGCTCCTGTCCTAACAGTCCTGCTTGTGCAGCCCAGTGGCATTAACAGGCCTGCTGCTGCTGATGCGCCTGCTGTCCACAGGTGTGGCCCCTACGCACACGGTCAGCGTACTCAATGGCCCCTGTGTTGTTAACAGGGAGTTCCTGGGCTGGGTGGGCATGTGGACCCTGTGACGCTAACAGGGCTCACAGTCTCCAGATCCGAATGGCGTCTAACTCGGTTCAGGCTACTATTAGTTTCATAGCCACACAGCTCTGTATCCTCCACCAAACCTTCAAGTTGCCAACCTCTCCTTTTCCAACTGGGAGCACGGTGGACACTGACTGCTGAAGGTGATATATACCTTTCTCTTTCTTTTCTTATTAATTTTTGTTATATAGCGGTCACAGATTATATACCACTTTATCCAAATCTGCCAGTCCCACTGTAACAGATGTTGTTTCTTCAGCAAATGTTACAGTTGTTTAACCACCAAATCCACGGACCAAAATTTTTTTCCCCTTTCCAACACACCTGTTCCCCTTTCCAACAGCATCTGTCCTTTTTCAACTCATTTTGGGATATGACCAAAAGTGCAACTGTGCAGGGACACCGTACTCAACGCCATCTCAGCACAGCAGCCATCCCTCGGTCCCTCCGATGTGGACAAGTAAAAGACCATTTCCTCCTATCCATGACAAAGTGTTGAGATTCACTCTGTGCAGCACTGGTGTTTAGTGGAAAAGTAGATCTAAGATTGCGTACCACATTCTGCAGATACTCCTGTATACGTGCGTCTATTTCTATGGCAGGAATTAGTTCGCCAAATTTTGTCTTGTACCGGGGATCTAACAGTGTGGCAACCCAGTATTCAGGATTACTTCAAATTCATACAATCCGAGGGTCATGTAGGTAGTGCAGCAAGAAGGCGCTCATGTGTCTTGTGCATCCAGGAGGACCAAGTCCTTGGTGTGTTGGTGGCAGAGAGGTGAGAATCGTGCATCCTTCCTCTGCCCTCTACCCACAACCTCGCACAACCGAAATGTGAGCAAGCTCTCACTCATCTGCTGAGTCTTCCATGCCCATCGCCAGTTCGTCCTCCATTTCTTCATGGGCTCCTGCACTTTCATCAACACTTTTTGCTGATACTATGCGCCCTTGTTAATCCCTCTCCCTCACCATGACTGCCGCATAGGTGCCGCTGACCATCTGGACCTCGTAGATCTTGTTATCCCTTCCGCATATGACTCCTCCTGTACTTCCTCCCCTTCCTCTTGTCCCAACACCTGACTCCGAATAATAATTACAGTGTGCTCCATCATGTAGATGACCAGAATTGTCACGCTGAGAATGACATTGCCAGTGCTAAACATCTTCGTCGACATTTCAAAACTGTGTAGCAGGGTGCATAGGTCCTTGATCTGACACCACTCCAGCAGCGTGATCTGCACCACCTCTGGATCAACTTATCCCAGGCTATATGTCTTACCGTATTTCAGCAGGGCTCTGCGGTGCTGCCACACACGCTGCAACATGTGCAGATTCCAATTCCTGCGTGTCGGAACATCGCATTTCCGGCGTTTAACTGCCAGACCCTAAGACTTCCGGAGTGATGAAAGTTGTTGAGCTGCTGTGTGCGCACGATGGAAGTGAGCACATAGCGAGCGTGCCCGCTGCACAAGGCCATGTAGGCCGTGATGGTGTTTTAAAAATTGCTGGAGAATTCGGATCAACACGTGAGCCATAAAAGGCACGTGTGTCACATTGCCCTGAGGATGGCCCGCAGCCAGGTTTGCATCATTGCCGCACACGGCTGTTAAGTCACCAACGGAGTCCGCTCCGTCAATTTGTACTCCGGTCGCCAGGTGACAACGTGTTCCTTTCATGAATAGTGCTGATGATGGGAGAGTAGTCGATGCCAGCGGCGCAGGTGGACGCAGGTTATGCTCACCCACTGGGCTGCATTACCTTGACAGATGCAGAATCTCTGGCTGAATGTAGCTGGTGGGTATCTCACAGATGAAATACCATCATTCAGCTACAACCAATGGGAAGACACCACACCCTTTTTTATGCCCATCCTGTCTGCAGACCACTGCCAGACATAGCTATGAACCTCTGGTTAATTTTACCCCCAGTTCAGTTTTATGATTTTGTGTGCTTGTTACCTGACTACTTTTCCTGCTTGCTGTTTATGTACCTTGTTGGCCGATACGCATTTCACCTCTGCTTGTTTTCTGATTAAGTCCTGGCCGTCCCATTCTGTTCCTGTTCCTCAATTAATGTTTTGACCCTGCCTGACTACTATTCTCTGTAATAGCGGTGTGACTCACATTTCCCATACATTTCAAAGTAAAACTTTGACCGCCTGATGGCATTGAGCTCTGCTGCCAGCATAGTAAGGAGGTGTGTGGTAGTCCTTGTGCGCAGTTGCAAGGAAGGGTGGCCTGACCACACAGGGTTTGCGCAAAGGTAGAGGACCCACACGAGGTTGAAGAGGCAGAAGCAGTGTATTAACTTCTACATACAGAACAAGGATTGAAACAACTCGTGGGGACGGCAAGACTTGTACAGCAGACCCTTCTCCATCTCTCACCATAGTTTGCCAGTGCCCAGTCAGTGACATGTAATGACCCTGTCTATGCTTACTGGTCCAAGTATCTGTGTTGAAATGCACCTTGTCGCACACAGATTTTCTCAAGGAAGTGGTGATGTTGTGTGCGACATGCCGGTGTAGCGCGGGCATGCTTTTCTTGGAGAAGCAGTGGTGATTGGGCATCTGGTACTGGGGCACAGCGACAGACATAAGGTCTGTAAAATCCTGTGTGTCCACTACGCGTAAAGGCAGCATTTCGGTAGCCAACAGCTTACAGAGGGATAGAGTCAACCACTTAGCTTTGTCATGGGTCGCAGTAAGTGGCCTTTTATTTGACCACATCTGAGGGACAGAGATCTGGCTGCTGTCTGTAGACGGTGTTGAGTAGGGTGTCCCTGGAAAAATGCAGGTTTGTGAGAAAAGTGCAGGCGGAGACATGATGTTGGCTTCATCTTGCCTTCAGATCTGTTCATCTTGTATCATTTTTAAAAAACACAGCAAGCAAGGGTTACTCCAAGCGGAGTCTCCCTTTTTTTCCAAAAATTGGGCCCCACACAGACACCTTATCAGTGGCAGCACTTGTGCCCTAGTTGCAAACAGGATGTTTTGATTTGCATCAAGCACATTCCAAATCCACAAGCATTTACTCTCCCCAGGATGACACAGGGGTAGTAAATTCCTTCTGGATCCATGACTTGTTCATTTTGATGAACGTCAGTCTGTCCACATTGTCACTGGACAGACGCGTGCGCTTATCTGTCAGCACACACCCAGCAGCACTGAAGACACGTTCAGAGACAACGCTGGCAGCTGGACACGACAAAATCTTCGAGGCGTAACTGGAGAGCTCTTGACATTTTTCTAGATTTGAAGCACAAAAGGAGCAAGGCTCCATTTGCAAAGTCATTGCATCGATGTTCATTTGGAGATACTCCTGTATCATCCTCTCCATCCGTTGACTATGTGTCAGACTTGTTGTCTCTGGTGGCCTTGCAAAGGAGGGTCTAAAAAAATTATGAAAAGATTCCATAAAATTGCTGTTACCAGCACCAGATACGGTCCTACTGGTACGGGTAGACTGTTGAAGATGACGAGGCCGTCCCATGTTTGTCAAGTTACAACTGGGAGAATCACTCCCTTCACCTGCACGGTTGTTTGGTGGAAAAGCCGAGCTAAGATCGAGTAACAGCTTCTGCTGATACTCCTGCATACGTGCGTCCCTTTCTATGGGTGGAATTATGTCACAAAATTTGGACTTGTCCCGGGGATCTAATAGTGTGGCAAGCCAGTAGTCATCATCACTTCTAATTTTGACAATACGAGGGTCATGTTGGAGGTAGTGCAACAAGAAGGCACTCATGTGTCTTGCGCAGCCATGCGCACCAAGTCCACGCTGTGTTTGTGGCATAGAGGTGCTAACCGTTCTTTCTTCCTCTGTCATCTCCCCCCAACCTCTTTCAACTGAAATTTGACCAAGGTCCCCCTCATCTGCTGAGTCTTCCATGTCCATGGACAGTTCGTCCTCCATATCTTCATGTCCTCCTGCACCTTCCTCAACATCTCACCTGCTACCATGCGCCCTTGTTGATCCCTGTCCCCCATGGTCCCATGCCTGCCGCGTTGGTGATGATGAACGTCTGGACCTTGGTGATGTTGTTGTGTCTTGCGCATATGAATCCTCCTGTAGTTCCTCCCCTTCCTGTTGTCCCACCCCCTGACTACGAATAGTGTTTAGCGTGTGCTCCAGCATGTAAATGACTGTAATCGTCATGCTGATAATGGCATTGTCAGCGCTAAACATATTCGTCGCCATGTCGAAACTGTGCAGAAGGGTGCATAGGTCCTTGATCTGAGATCACTCCATCAGGGTGATCTGCCCCACTTCTGCATCTCGTTGGCCCAGGCTATACATCATGACGTATTGCACCAGGGCTCGCCGGTGCTGCCACAGTCGCTGTAACATGTGGAGAGTTGAATTCCAGCGTGTCGCCACATCGCATTTCAGGCGATGAACCGGCAGGCCAAAAGACTTCTGGAGCGATGCAAGTCGCTCAGGTGCGGCGGTTGAACGGCGGAAGTGAGCACTGCAGACAGTTTCCGTGCCCTGGTCAGAAGGCCATCTAGGCCGGGATAGTGTGTTAAAAATTGCTGGACAACAAGGTTAAACACGTGAGCCATACAAGGCACGTGTGTCACCTTGCCCAGGCGAAGGGCCGCACCCAGGTTTGCAGCATTGTCGCACACGGCCTTACCAGGCTGCAGGTTGAGTGGAGACAACCATTTATCAAAATCAGTCTCCAGAGCTGCCCACAACTCAGTCGCTGTGTGACTCCTATTTCAAAGACATGTCAAGCTAAAGACCGCCTGATGCCGTTGCGCTCTGCTACCAGCATAGTAATGAGGGGTGCGTGATTCCTTCTGCGCAGTGAGAACGCTGGTGGCCTGACCAGGCAGGCTTGGGGCGGAGGTGGAGGACCCAGATGAGGTGGAGGATGCAGAAGCAGTGGCGGAACTTGGACAGACAGAGGATTGACACACAAGTCGTGGGGACGGCAAGACTTGTGCAGCAGACCCTTCACCATCTATCACCATAGTTACCCAGTGGCCAGTCAGCGACATGTAACGTCCCTGTCCATGCTTACTGGTCCAAGTATCGGTGGTGAAATGCACCCGTTCACACACAGAGTTTCTCAAGGAAGCGGTGATGTTGTGTGCGACATGCTGGTGTAGCGCGGGCACACCTTTCTTAGAGAAGTAGTGGCGACTAGGCATCTGGTACTGGGGCACAGCGACAGACATAAGGTCTCTAAAATCCTGTGTGTCCACTAGGCGGAAAGGCAGCATTTCTGTAGTCAACAGCTTACAGAGGGATAGAGTCAACCTCTTCGCTTTGTCATGGGTCGCAGGAAGTGGCCTTTTATTTGACCACATCTGAGGGACAGAGATCAGGCTGCTGTGTGTAGACGGTGTTGAGTCGGGTGTCCCTGGAAAAATGCAGCTTTGTGAGGAAAGTGCAGGCGGAGACATGATGTTGCCTTCATCCAAAGTTGGTGCTATCGATGTCTGAGAGAGCTGTACACACTCACTTGTTTCCCCTTCCAAACCAACTGACGACCTACCAAGCAAACTGCCTGTTGCGGTTACAGTGGTGGAAGTTGTGGGTGGAAAAACAGGTGTGACAGCTGTCCCCACAGTCCTAGAAGATGACGAGCGCGCGGATGCACTGGAAGGGGCAGGCGGTGGATGGTTCGCTCCGCTAGGCCGCATTGCAGCACGGTGAGCTTCCCATCGGGCCATATGATATTTATTCATGTGACGATTCATGGAAGAAGTTGTCAAACTGCTGAGGTTTTGACCTCTACTAAGAGAACCATGACAAATTTTACAGATCACATAATTTGGGCGATCTTTTTCTATGTCAAAAAAGGACCTGGCTAGGCAAGGCTTAGAGGCCATGCGACCTGTTGATCCACCCCGAATAATGCTCAGAGGCAGAGTGGTGGCTGAGGATGCAGTTGTAGACGTGCTACCAGTGCTCCGACTGTGTCCAGGAAGGCGCCAGGTTACTTCGACGTCGGTTGCATCCTCCTCCACCGCCTCTGTTGACCTCCTCGAGTGTCTGACTGTGGGTTGACAGTAGGTGTGATCTAGAACTTAATCATCAATTGTTGTGTTTGCACTCCCCTACCCCTCAGACCGAGTTTCTTCTTGCCCTGACCGAATATTTAAGTTGTCATCCCAATCGGGTATCTGCGTCTCATCTTCATCAGTATGTTCCTCATTGCCTATAACCACAGTTGTTGGAAAGGCAGCATTTTGGTAGCCAACAGTTTGCATATGATGAAAGTCAACCTCCAAGCCATTTCATGCCCTTCTAAAAGCATGTAAAACACAGCGAGGGGACTCCAACCACAGTCTCCCTCGTTGCCACTAACTGGGCCACACACACCCCACTTGACTGGCATCGGTTGAGCCCCCTTTTGAAAAAGAAAAAGATGCTTTGCATGAAGCACTCTCAAAAATACGCGTGCCTTTCCCGTCCCCTGGCTGACCCAGGGGAAGAAAAGTCCTCTGAGAGCCATGACTTGTTCATCTTGGTTCTTTTAGAGACACAGCGAGGGGACTCCAACCACAGTCTCCCTCGTTGCCACTAACTGGGCCACACACACCCCACTTGACTGGCATCGGTTGAGCCCCCTTTTGAAAAAGAAAAAGATGCTTTGCATGAAGCACTCTCAAAAATACGCGTGCCTTTCCCGTCCCCTGGCTGACCCAGGGGAAGAAAAGTCCTCTGAGAGCCATGACTTGTTCATCTTGGTTCTTTTAGAGACACAGCGAGGGGACTCCAACCACAGTCTCCCTCGTTGCCACTAACTGGGCCACACACACCCCACTTGACTGGCATCGGTTGACCCCCCCTTTTGACAAAGAAAAAGATGCTTTGCATGAAGCACTCTCAAAAATACGCGTGCCTTTCCCGTCCCCTGGCTGACCCAGGGGAAGAAAAGTCCTCTGAGAGCCATGACTTGTTCATCTTGGTTCTTTTAGAGACACAGCGAGGGGACTCCAACCACAGTCTCCCTCGTTGCCACTAACTGGGCCACACACACCCCACTTGACTGGCATCGGTTGAGCCCCCTTTTGAAAAAGAAAAAGATGCTTTGCATGAAGCACTCTCAAAAATACGCGTGCCTTTCCCGTCCCCTGGCTGACCCAGGGGAAGAAAAGTCCTCTGAGAGCCATGACTTGTTCATCTTGGTTCTTTTAGAGACACAGCGAGGGGACTCCAACCACAGTCTCCCTCGTTGCCACTAACTGGGCCACACACACCCCACTTGACTGGCATCGGTTGACCCCCCCTTTTGACAAAGAAAAAGATGCTTTGCATGAAGCACTCTCAAAAATACGCGTGCCTTTCCCGTCCCCTGGCTGACCCAGGGGAAGAAAAGTCCTCTGAGAGCCATGACTTGTTCATCTTGGTTCTTTTAGAGACACAGCGAGGGGACTCCAACCACAGTCTCCCTCGTTGCCACTAACTGGGCCACACACACCCCACTTGACTGGCATCGGTTGAGCCCCCTTTTGAAAAAGAAAAAGATGCTTTGCATGAAGCACTCTCAAAAATACGCGTGCCTTTCCCGTCCCCTGGCTGACCCAGGGGAAGAAAAGTCCTCTGAGAGCCATGACTTGTTCATCTTGGTTCTTTTAGAGACACAGCGAGGGGACTCCAACCACAGTCTCCCTCGTTGCCACTAACTGGGCCACACACACCCCACTTGACTGGCATCGGTTGAGCCCCCTTTTGAAAAAGAAAAAGATGCTTTGCATGAAGCACTCTCAAAAATACGCGTGCCTTTCCCGTCCCCTGGCTGACCCAGGGGAAGAAAAGTCCTCTGAGAGCCATGACTTGTTCATCTTGGTTCTTTTAGAGACACAGCGAGGGGACTCCAACCACAGTCTCCCTCGTTGCCACTAACTGGGCCACACACACCCCACTTGACTGGCATCGGTTGAGCCCCCCTTTTGACAAAGAAAAAGATGCTTTGCATGAAGCACTCTCAAAAATACGCGTGCCTTTCGCCTCCCCTGGCTGACCCAGGGGAAGAAAAGTCCTCTGAGAGCCAGGTCCACATTGTCAGTGGACAGACACGTGTGCTTATCTGCCAGCAGACCCCCAGCAGCACTGAAGACAGGTTCCGAGAGAACGCTGGCTGCAGGACACGACAAGATCCTCAAGGCGTACGTGGCGAGCTCAGGCAATTTATCCAGATTGGAAGCCTAAAATGAGCAGGGCTCAAGTTGCACAATAATGGAATCGATGTTTCTTTGCATATACTCATATATCTGTGTGTCTCCCTCTTTTTCCTTGTCCAGCTGTTTTGTTTTCACATGAGTATATGTCCTTGTCACTTTCCCATGTGTTTGTGTTATGTTGTGAGTTGTTTGTCACCTTTTGGACACCTTTCAGGGTGTTTTCTAGGTGTTTTACTGTGTTTGTGATTGCCTGCCATTGTTTCCTATGGGCTCGAGTTCGGTTCGTCGAACGTTCGACGAGCCGAACTCGAGCCAGACCCCCCGTTCGGCGAACCGCCTCGAGCCGAACCGGGACCGGTTCGCTCATCTCTATCCAGGACCCTTCATTAATACATGCCCGGAGTCGGGTGACAGTAGTTGACGGGGTGGCACAGCTGCCCGGTGCCCAGGTAAGGTACCACCATTTCGCTCTTAAGCAGGATTTACTCTACCGGGTAGATGAAATACTGGGCGTGGGGGTAGAGCAGTTGGTGGTTCCCCAGCCGTATCGCCGGCGGGTCCTCGACTTGGCTCATAAACACCTGATGAGTGGCCACCTAGGGGTCAAGAAAACGCAGGAGCGAATATTGCAAAGGTTCTATTGGCCCGGGGTCTTTGGGGAGGTAAAACGGTTCTGCGAAACCTGCCCGGAGTGTCAGCTTACCGCACCCCTGACCCACTTTCGCAGTCCGTTGGTACCGTTACCCATTATAGAAGTCCCTTTTGAACGGATAGGGATGGATCTGGTGGGGCCCCTCGTAAAGTCCGCTCGAGGACACCAACACATCCTAGTGATCGTTGACTATGCCACCCGGTATCCAGAGGCGATACCTCTCAGACATACTGCGGCGAAGCTTATAGCTCGGGAGTTGTTTGCTGTGTTCTGCTGGGTGGGGTTGCCCAAGGAGATCCTTACGGATCAGGGGACCCCATTCATGTCTAAAGTAACCAAAGAGCTATGCCGGCTACTCCAGATCAAGCAGTTGCGTACGTCTGTGTATCATCCTCAGACGGATGGGTTAGTAGAACGATTCAATAAAACCCTGAAAACCATGCTCAAAAGGGTGATCTCCAAAGACGGGAAAGACTGGGATATGATGCTTCCCTATTTGATGTTTGCCATACGAGAGGTGCCACAGGCATCCACGGGGTTTTCGCCTTTTGAATTGTTATACGGGCGACATCCCCGGGGATTGTTGGACCTGGCAAAGGAAACATGGGAGCAAGAGCCCACCCCCCATAAAAGTGTGATTGAACACATTTTAGGAATGCAGAACCGCATAAGCGCAGTCATGCCAATTGTGAAGGAGCATTTACAGGAGGCTCAGGCCGCGCAAAGCGGCCGCTACAATAGACAAGCCACCGTGCGGACCTTTAAACCCGGGGATCGGGTGTTGGTTTTAATCCCCACGGCGGAGAGTAAATTCCTGGCTCAGTGGCAAGGCCCCTACAAGATAAAGGAAAGAGTCGGGGTGGTCAACTATAAAGTATTGCAGCCCGGTAGGCGGAAACCCGAACAAATATACCATATCAACCTATCAAAACCTTGGCAGGAACGGGAAAGCCTGATGGTTGTTTTTTCCCCATCTCCCTCCTCTTCGGGTCGTTCACATCCGGCTCCAACGACCTCCGGAGAGGTTGAACCGAAAGTAAGGATTGGAGAAGCCCTCACCAAGACACAGAGGCGAGAGGCCAGACGGCTGGTTCAGCAGAACCCCGATGTCTTCTCTGAGCTGCCTGGTAGGACCAGTCTGATACGACATGACATTGTCACCGAGCCTCACCTGAAGGTACGCCTGAAGTCATACCGGGTGCCGGAGGCTCGAAGACAAGCCATACCAGAGGAAGTGAAGACAATGCTACGCCTGGGGGTCATCGAAAAATCCCGGAGTGAATGGGCTAGTCCCATTGTCCTAATACTAAAACCCGATGCCTCCTTAAGGTTCTGCAATGACTTTAGGAGATTGAACGAAATATCCAAGTTCGATCTCTACCCCATGCCCCGGGTGGATGAGCTGATTGATAGGCTGGGACAGGCGCGATATTTCACCACGCTCGACCTGACCAAGGGGTACTGGCAGGTGAAACTGACTGAGTCCGCCAAGGAGAAAACCGCTTTTGTTACGCCGGAGGGTCTCTTCCACTATGTTGTCTTGCCTTTTGGGTTACATGGCGCTCCGGCCACGTTCCAGAGGTTGATGTACTTGGTGCTGGAACCCCACCAGGCGTATGCATCAGCGTACCTTGATGACATCATTATTTACAGCTCTGAGTGGCAGACCCACTTGGAACAGGTACAAGCGGTGGTGAACGCGCTCCGAACAGCCGGATTGACAGCCAATCCCAAGAAATGTGCGTTGGGGCTCACGGAAGCCCGCTACTTGGGCTACGTAATAGGCCAAGGAGTGATTAAGCCTCAAATTAACAAAGTTGAGGCGATCCAGAAGTGGCCTAGACCCCTGACCACGAAGCAGGTTAGGGCCTTCCTGGGTATCGTGGGGTATTACAGGAGGTTTGTAAAAGATTTTGCGGGACTATCAGCCCCCTTGACGGACCTTCTCAAAGGCAAGAAGTCCGTCATGGTGCGCTGGACTCCGCAGGCCGAGGACTCCTTCCGGGCCTTGAAGGGGGTCCTGTGCGGACAGCCCATTCTTGTCAACCCTGATTTCCGGAAGGAGTTCATAGTACAGACTAATGCCTCGGAGGTCGGCCTGGGTGCAGTGCTGTCTCAGGTAGTTCAGGGGGAGGAACACCCCGTCACCTTCTTAAGTAGGAAGCTCACCCCTCCCGAGCGGAATTATAGCGTAGTGGAGAAGGAGTGCCTGGTGATCAAGTGGGCCTTGGTGTCCCTACGCTATTACCTGCTGGGACGGCAGTTTCGCTTGGTGACGGATCACTCTCCGCTGGTCTGGATGAGGTCCGCCAAGGAACGGAATGCCCGGGTTACCCGGTGGTTCCTTTCTCTGCAGAACTTCCGGTTTACGGTTGAACACCGGGCCGGTAGGTTGCAGGGCAACGCCGATGCCTTGTCCCGCGGCCCGTATATAAATAGTTAGGTCCAGAAATATTTGGACAGTGACACAATTTTCGCGAGTTGGGCTCTGCATGCCACCACATTGGATTTGAAATGAAACCTCTACAACAGAATTCAAGTGCAGATTGTAACGTTTAATTTGAAGGTTTGAACAAAAATATCTGATAGAAATTGTAGGAATTGTACACATTTCTTTACAAACACTCCACATTTTAGGAGGTCAAAAGTAATTGGACAAATAAACCAAACCCAAACAAAATATTTTTATTTTCAATATTTTGTTGCAAATCCTTTGGAGGCAATCACTGCCTTAAGTCTGGAACCCATGGACATCACCAAACGCTGGGTTTCCTCCTTCTTAATGCTTTGCCAGGCCTTTACAGCCGCAGCCTTCAGGTCTTGCTTGTTTGTGGGTCTTTCCGTCTTAAGTCTGGATTTGAGCAAGTGAAATGCATGCTCAATTGGGTTAAGATCTGGTGATTGACTTGGCCATTGCAGAATGTTCCACTTTTTTGCACTCATGAACTCCTGGGTAGCTTTGGCTGTATGCTTGGGGTCATTGTCCATCTGTACTATGAAGCGCCGTCCAATCAACTTTGCGGCATTTGGCTGAATCTGGGCTGAAAGTATATCCCGGTACACTTCAGAATTCATCCGGCTACTCTTGTCTGCTGTTATGTCATCAATAAACACAAGTGACCCAGTGCCATTGAAAGCCATGCATGCCCATGCCATCACGTTGCCTCCACCATGTTTTACAGAGGATGTGGTGTGCCTTGGATCATGTGCCATTCCCTTTCTTCTCCAAACTTTTTTCTTCCCATCATTCTGGTACAGGTTGATCTTGGTCTCATCTGTCCATAGAATACTTTTCCAGAACTGAGCTGGCTTCATGAGGTGTTTTTCAGCAAATTTAACTCTGGCCTGTCTATTTTTGGAATTGATGAATGGTTTGCATCTAGATGTGAACCCTTTGTATTTACTTTCATGGAGTCTTCTCTTTACTGTTGACTTAGCGACAGATACACCTACTTCACTGAGAGTGTTCTGGACTTCAGTTGATGTTGTGAACGGGTTCTTCTTCACTAAAGAAAGTATGCGGCGATCATCCACCACTGTTGTCATCCGTGGACGCCCAGGCCTTTTTGAGTTCCCAAGCTCACCAGTCAATTCCTTTTTTCTCAGAATGTACCCGACTGTTGATTTTGCTACTCCAAGCATGTCTGCTATCTCTCTGATGGATTTTTTCTTTTTTTTTCAGCCTCAGGATGTTCTGCTTCACCTCAATTGAGAGTTCCTTAGACCGCATGTTGTCTGGTCACAGCAACAGCTTCCAAATGCAAAACCACACACCTGTAATCAACCCCAGACCTTTTAACTACTTCATTGACTACAGGTTAACGAGGGAGACGCCTTCAGAGTTAATTGCAGCCCTTAGAGTCCCTTGTCCAATTACTTTTGGTCCCTTGAAAAAGAGGAGGCTATGCATTACAGAGCTATGATTCCTTAACCCTTTCTCCGATTTGGATGTGAAAACTCTCATATTGCAGCTGGGAGTGTGCACTTTCAGCCCATATTATATATATAATTGTATTTCTGAACATGTTTTTGTAAACAGCTAAAATAACAAAACTTGTGTCACTGTCCAAATATTTCTGAACCTAACTGTGTATATTACATGTACATACACTTCAAAAGTTTAGGGTCACTTCGATATTTCTTTATTTTTGAAAGGAAAGCACATTTTTTTTTTCAATAAAGCTGACATTAAATTAAACAGAAATGCACTATATACATTGTTAATGTGGTAAATTACTATTCTAGGTGTATAGAGGCCCATTTCCAACAACCTCCACTCCAGTGTTCTGGTACATTGTGTTTGCTAACTGTTAGAAGTCTAATGGATGTTTAGAAATCTCTTGAAAATCCTTGTGCAAGTATGTTAGCACAGCTGAAAACAGTTTTGCTTATTAGAGAAGCTATAAAACGGACCTTCCTTTGAGCTAGTTGAGAATCTGGAGCATTACATTTCTTGGTTCCATTAAACTATCAAAATAGCCAGAAAAAGAAAACGGTCATGTCTAACTCGACAGTCTATTCTTGTTCGTAGATAAGAAGGATATTCCATGCAAGAAATTGCCAAGAAACTGAAGATTTCCTACAATGGTGTGTACTACTCCCTTCAGAGGAGAGCACAAACAAGCTCTATCCAGAGTAGAAAGAGAAGTGGGGGGCCCTGCTGCACAACTGAGCAACAAGACAAGTACATTAAGAGTCTCTAGTTTGAGAAATCGATGCCTCACAGGTCCTTAACTGGCAGCTTCATTAAATAGTACCCGCAAAATGCCAGTGTCAACGTCAATAATGAAGAGGTGACTCCGGATACTGGCCTTGAGGGAAGAGTGGCAAAGAAAAAGCCATATCAGAGACTGGTTAATAAAAGGAAAAGATTAATATGGGCAAAAAAACAGACATTGGACAGAGGAAGATTGGAAAAAAGTGTAATGGACAGACGAATCGAAGTTTGAGGTGTTTGGATCACACAGAAGAACATTTGTGAGACGCGGAACAACTGAAAATATGCTGGAAGAGTGCCTGACGCGATCTGTCAAGCATGGTGGAGGTAATGTGATAGTTTGGGGTTGCTTTGGTGCTGGTAAAGTGGGAGATTTGTACAAGGTAAAAGGGATTTTGAATAAGGAAAGGTATCACTCCATTTTGAAACGCCATGCCATGCCCTGTGGACAGCACTTGATTGGAGCCAATTTCATCCTACAACAGGACAATGACCCAAAGCACACCTCCAAATTATGCATGAACTATTTAGGGAAGAAGTATGCAGCTGGTATTCTATCTGTAATGGAGTGGTCAGCCCAGTCGCCAGATCTCAACCCTATTGAGCTGTTGTGGGAGCAGCTTGACCGTATGGTACGCAAAAAGTACCCATCAAGACAGTCCAACTTGTGGGAGGGGAGAAGCATGGGGTGAAATATCTCCAGATTACCTCTGCAAATTAACAGCTATAATGCCAAATGTCTGCAAAGCAGGAATTGTTGCAAATGAGCATTCTGTGACAAAAGCAAAGTTTGAAGGAGAAAATTATTATTTCAAGTAAAAATCATTATTTCTAACCTAGTCAATGTCCGGACTATATTTTCTATTCATTATACAATTCACTTGATAAATAAAAGTATGATGCTTCATAGAAAATACATTATCTGGGTGACCCCAAACGTTTGAACCGTAGTATATGTATATATATATATATATATATACACACACACACACACATACATACATACATACATACATACATATACACGGTATATAAAAATCACTGAGGTAGAATAGTATTTTTCACGTCAAGATCATATAATGCTTTTACTCCATGTGAAAAGCATCCATATGTCACGTCTCACCTGACACCTCCTCCTGCAATGTCTTCTCCAGTCACCAGGTGACGTCGTACTCATTCTTTAACACTAGAAGTCCCAGAAATTTCGAGCTCCCCCTGAAGTCCCGAAAGAGGGTCAAATGACCCTTAGTCCAAACTGAATAGAACTAAAGGCTCAGTCACACTAAACAACTTACCAGCAATCCCAACAATGATACAACCTGATAGGGATCGCTGGTAAGTTGCTAGGAGGTCGCTGGTGAGATGTCACACTAAGCGACGCTCCAGCAATCCCACCTGCAACCTGACCTGGCAGGGATCGCTGGAGCGTCGCTACACGTGGAAGCATGCTGCGCTTGGTAACTAAGGTAATAATCGGGTGACCAACCTGATATATACCTTGGTTACCAGCGCACACCGCTTAGCGCTGGCTCCCTGCACTCCTAGCCACAGTACACATTGGGTTAATTACCCGATGTGTACTCTACGTGTGCAGGCAGCAGGGAGCCGGCTTCTGCGGACGCTGGTAACCACGGTAAACATCGGGTAACCAAGAAGCCCTTCCCTTAGTTACCCGATATTTACCTTCGTTACCAGCGTCCGCCGCTCTCACGCTGCCAGTGCTGGCTCCCTGTTCCCTGCACTCCTAGCCACAGTACACATCGGGTTAATTACCCGATGTGTACTCCAGCTACGTGTGCAGGGAGCCGGCACTGACAGCTGAGAGCGGCGGACGCTGGTAACGAAGGTAAATATCGGGTAACCAAGGGAATGGCTTCTTGGTTACCCAATGTTTACCGTGGTTACCAGCGTCCGCAGAAGCCGGCTCCCTGCTCACTGCACATTTAGTTGTTGCTCTGTCGCTGTCACACACAGCGATGTCTGCTTCACAGCGGGAGAGCAACAACTAAAAAATGGTCCAGGACATTGAGCAACAACAAACGACCTCACAGCAGGGGCCAGGTTGTTGCTGGATGTCACACACAGCAACATCGCTAGCAAGTTGTGCCTCAGCAGTGATATTGCTAGCGATGTTGCTTAGTGTGACGGTACCTTTACTAGAAACTAAATGGCTAAACTCAATGGAAAACAACAACCTCCTGTGGTGCGACAGTAATGGCCTTAATTACAGAACAAAATACGGTGATTATAGGATGTTAGCTAAAATCCTTCAGGTCATTCAACCCATCTCTGGGTTCCAAAGGTAGAAATGTTAAATGACCCCTCTCTGGGACTTCTAGTTAAGAGGTCTTGGTGATGGGAGATATATTGGATTCAGAAGCTCTGGGCAGCGCAGGTTATTTCCAGCCACTGAGACTAGGGTAGATGGGACTTTTAGTATCGCCCAATCTGGAAGTCTGGGTATGTGTGGTCAAGGTAGAGTAATCGGTTCCATTATTTGGCCAATAGGACAGTACAATACACTACTAAAACTCCCTGCTTACTGCTAGGGGTTTGAAAGATATAGTTTTACTTGCTTGATTCACACCCCTTGATCACAGCTCCTGTTTTAATGTTTCTGCCTGGAACTGATTGAGGCCCGTTTTCCTGATTTATCTTCCATCTGACTTTGTACCCTTACTGCTCTCCCGGTTTTGACCTGGCTACCCAACCACACTATCAGCCAGCAGCTGACTCAATGGCCCCAACCCATAGGTCCCTGTTGAAGTCTAGATCTCTGTACAGGGGTTGGAGGGTAAAGGCAATGGCAACCCCAGGAATATGGTAAACTGAGTGGATTGTCTTAAGTCTGTCTGTGGTAGCCATATTTGGGCGGTCCAAGTGACCACTGACAGAGCTACACATTTCTTTTACATGGTATCATCTTATAAGCAAGAGACATATAAATGCTTCTCAATAAATTAGATCATCAAAAAGTAAATTTATTTCAGTTATTCAATATAAAAAGTGAAAACACATTATATAGCGTCATTACACACAGAGTGATCTACACTGTGTGAGAAAGTCACTGACAAACATCTTTGCTAGTGGTTTATCTATAATAGAACAAAAGAAATTGGCAGTCCAATATCGGAAATAGCCAATTCACATCTTCCACGACAATCAGTTGACTGGCACCTCCACACAAAATAGAGTGATGACCGAATCCCGTCAAGATCAGCGGACAGTAGTCTAATGAATATGGGGACTTAACAAATTGGGACTGCCTTCATGTTCAGCGCACAAGGAATATTTTACTGGTAAATACACTGAACAAAAAAATCAAAGCGCAATGTGAACACATCTTATTTTATGAAGCTGCAATTCATTTAATTAGATAGTACTTAACAAAACTAATAAGTCTACGTAGACTTTTCTGAAGCCACCAGAAGGAAGACAAAAGCATTTTAATTACATGGTTTAATAGATGTCATTTAACAGACAAGTCAACTGAGGTTATTACTGATTCAACTAGCATGGGAAAAACTTTTTTTTTTAGAAATTATTCTTGTGTTAATTATAATAGACTTTAGAAATAGGAACAGTGTCACTTGCAGTCACAAACTGTATGGAGAAGACCTGGAAGGTTTTATTTATTTTTACAGAAAAATCCTATGAGATAAAGGAAAATCTTGCCACAATTCTGAAACGTGAAAGTCTTCAAATATTTTAGAACTGAATTATATGGAAAAGTTGTATGGGAGAAAAAATACAAAATGTTGTGGCACTTGATTTTCTTATTTTAAAAGGAGCTTAAACATTATTTAAAGGGGTTAACCTCTTCACCCCCGGGCGATTTTCCATTTTTTTGTTTTTGCTCCAATTCCTCCGAGAGCTGTAACTTTTTTATTTTTCCGTCAATCTTGCCATATGAGGTCTTGTTTTTTGTGAGCTGTACTTTTAAATGAAACCATGAGTTTTATCATATAGATATAGTGTACTAGAAAACAGTACAAAAAATTCCAAGTGCGGAATAATTGCAAAAAAAAAAAAAAGCACAATTGTTTTGGGAGTATTTTATTCACCGTGGTAACTACATGGTAAAAATGATATGATGCCTCAGTTTGGTGTCAGTTTGTAGATACCACACATATATAGGTTTGCTGTTATCTAAGGGGTTAAAAAAAATCAGAAGTTTGTATGAAAAAAGTGGCGCACTTTTTGTGCAACCCGTAGTGTTCTTATTTTTCAAGCTATAGGGCACAGTAACTGCTTATTTTTTGCGTCTTGAGCTGATGCTTTTAATGGTACAATTTTTGCACAGATGCTTCGTTTTGATCGCCTGTTATTGCATTTTATGCAAAATTTGCGATGACCAAAAAACTTAATTTTGGTGTTTTTGAAATTTCTTATGCCTCTATACAGTTTAACGATCAGGTTAATTGATTCTATATTTTCACAGATCAAGCATTTCTGAATGTGATGATACCAAATGTGTACATTTTATAACTGTTTAATTTTCAATAAGGCGAATGAATGGGGGTGGTGATTTGAACTTTAGTTTTTTCATTTTTTTTTTTTACTTTTTTTATTTTATTAGTCCCCCTAGGGGACTATAAGGATCAGCAGTCTGATCGTTTATTCATTCCTGTTGATTAACGCTGTACAGCTCTGATCAGCAGAAATTATACGTTCCAGTTATAGCCGCTGCTCTGTCGGCTGTAACAGGAACTACGTCATGATCGTGATAGAAGTCATCACATGACCTATCGCTACCATGGCAACAATCGGCTCCTCATGATTGCGTCATGGGGCTTTTGATGGGCTCAGATTTCCCAAAAGCGGCCATTTGAATTGCGCTGTCACGTTAGATTCACAGTGCAATCTAAGGGGCTAAGAGGCACGGGTGGATCTCTGATTCACTTGCGCCTTTTAGCTGCACATCTCAGACCAAAAAAGAAATCAGTAATTAGCCATAGAGTAATAAAATCTCAATTTATTGAGTATATTAAAAAGATATTTTGCAAAAAATAAAGAAAAACAATGAGCCCATAGCGGGAAAAAAAAAGCACCTCAGACCAGCGGAAATGGAAACAAATCACTTAGTAAGCTGGGGGTCCATATAGATATATTATGAATGGTATAACCATGAGTTCATAAAAATATACAAATTTACAACAAGGAACCAACCTGTCTGCATTTTCCACAGCCACTGCATGCACTAGTTTCTTCCCTATGTTGGATGAGACTGGTCTATTAAAGTCGATACATGAGAAAAAAAAATAAAATCGGATCCCATAAGGATCAACCATAGAGCAGCCGTCTTATGTATCTATCACAGTTAATAATCTGGAGTGTGTATTTGATCATGTAACTTTTAAAATGTTGATGTGTAAACATGGAGGCCAAATTGGTGTAAGCAAATGAACAGATTGCATCAGATTGAAAATATGGGAGAAAATCATCCGAATTTTCTGCATGAAACTCAGACAACTTTTTTTACACTTCTGAGAACTTCTGCTCAGGGTGTTTGTACACCATTCTGTTTCACAAGCAGTAGTAGGACTAGTAGTATATATTCCACATCCAGGCTTTTGAGCGGCTGTTTATTTGTGTGGCAACAAGTGAAGGAAAATAACTAGATAAATAGATTTCAGTGAAGCAGATTTTTCTGTCTGAAATATCAACATGTTAGATAGTTTTCACATTAGGAAGTCTAGCTCTGTGAGACAGCCTCTCAGCAATTCCATTTATCTCAATAGTAAAAAATCACTGTAAAAAACTGCAGCACAAAAATACATTGATGCTGCTCCATCCTCGCTGTTTTATAACGTAAGGGATGCAATCACAGGTGGCCAAAAACAGGTCTGAATATCACGACACCTCTGACCCTCAATGCCTCTGAAAACTATACAGTTTTCTGACTTTTCTATTTTTAAAAAAAAAAATGATAAATCAAAGTAGTATTACGTGATACCATGTTCCCTGGAGTCCCATCCCCTGCCTGTGTACACTTCTTATATGCTTATTGGTGTTTTGTGTTATACTTGGTTTATAACTTAAGGCACAGTTAATCGGAACCTGTCACCACTCTTTTGGCGTATAAGCTGCAGCCACCACCACCGGGCTCTTATATACAGCATTCTAACATGCTGTATATAAGAGCCCAGGCCGCTGTGAGAACATAAAAAACACTTTACAATACTTACCTAACGGTCGCGCAGTTGGCCATATGGGCGTCTCCATTTTCTGATGCCGGCGCCTCCTCTTTCAGCCATCTTCGTCCTCTTTCTGAAGCCTGTGTGCATGACGCGTCTACATCATACACACTCGCCGGTCCTGCGCAGGCGCACTACAATACTTTGATCTGCCCTGTTCAAGGCAGATGAAAATGCGCCTGCTCAGGACCTGAATGCCGGCGAGTGTGTATGACGTAGGACGCGTCATGCACCGCGACTAGAGAAGTAGAACAAAGATGGCCAAAGAGGAGGCGCTGGCACCGGACAACGGAGACTCCCATATGGCCAACCGTGCGACCATTAGGTAAGTATTATAAAGTGTTTGTTATGTTCTCACAGCGGCCTGGGCTCTTATATACAGCATGTTAGAATGCTGTATGTAAGAGCCCGGTGGTGGTGGCCGCAGCTTATAGGCCAAAAAAGTGGTGACAGGTTCCCTTTAAGGACACTCAGAGGCAGCAGACATTGAGTGAGGGCGCCATTGTGTAACTTCAGGGTGCCAACCTCCACAGTCAAGCAGAGACAAAACAGGGTAAGGTTTAGGGTACTCTTAATCGGTATAAGGACTTGTGGTTAACATTTCCCCTGGTTTGTTCTTCCCCTTGTGAATGAAGTGCTCAGTGGTAACAATTTTGTCCTTCTATGTGTAATTCATTCTCAAGATCACTACAGCTGTTCTGTGAAGGCCACAGATCAGATTGAGAACATTAGGGATCAAACAGCATAATGAAAACTAAGGACCATATGAGACAGATCAGGGATAAAGTTGGGGAGAAGAGTAAAACAAGGTTGGATATTTAAAAAAATAGCCCAAGCTCTGAACATCTAACAGAGCACTGTTCAATCCATCATTCAAAAATGGAAGGAATATGACAACTGTAAACCTACCAAGACATGGCCAGCCACCTACACTGACATCCCAAACAAGGAAAGCACTAATTAGGCAAGTAGCCAATTCTAGTCACTCTGGAGAAACTGCAGAGATGCACAGCTCAGAGGGAAGACTTTGTCCACAGGACAACTATTAGTCAAAGGCCTAAGCCACACGACATGAAAATCGGTGCGAGTGGAGTGCAATAAAAAAAATAAATCACATTTTACTTGGACCAATATTAGCCTGTGTGTCAGTGCACATGAGCGATTATTTTTTCAGCCCTAATCGGACCAAGAAAACAATCGCAGCATGCTGCGACTGTAATGAGAGACTCTTTCTCTCACACCCATTCAAGTGCATGGGGCGAGAGAATAATCACACTGCACTCGCGGTACACCGGTGTACCGTGAGTGCAGTGCGAGAATGGCAATAGCCGGCTACAGAGTAGAGAGGGAGATAAATCCCTCCCTCTCCTCCTCAGTGCTGGCCCGCCCCCTGCAGCTGAGGTCCGACCGTGCGGGCAGACCTCAGTCGCAGGGACACTCGCATGACACTCGGCTCTGCTGTGATGCCTGCATGAGCAGAGTGTCATGTGAGGGGATCGCAGTAATCCCAGTGTGGCCCCAGCCAAACTCCACAAATCTGGCCTTTATGGAAGAGTGGCAAGAGGAAAGCAATTTTTAAAGTAAGCTATAAGTGACATTTGCAGTTTACAAGTAACCTTCTAGGGGACACAGCTAGCATATGAAAGAAAGTGCTATAGTCAGATGAAACTAAAGTAAAACTTTTAGGCCGGGGGTCACACGATTATTGAGCCTCTCATGGGAATCATTCTAACATGGTGAAGACACTACGGTCAAACTCTGATCTGAGTTTGATCAAAGTGTCAGCTTGGTGTGATCCGATTCTTTCACATGACAGAATTGTAGCACAGTGTCATTTTGTGAGTGGGATGTCATCGGAGAGAAGTCAGATGATTTCCCCGCACGCCTAGACTTGAATGAGTGTGCGACATCTGATTGCACTCCAAATCATAGCATGCTATACTTTTTTTCTCATAACGAATTGGCGTGATAAAAAAAAAATGCTGCCCAATACAATAACATTGGCTTGAGGGCTATCTAATAAAACATCGCTCAATTGGTCATCTTGTTAACCGATCCAAAAGCGCATTTCAGACTCTCAGAGGCAGATGCCCAAAAATACATATCTTTTTTGGTTACTTGCAGGCAACAAGTTACTGTATGTGGGTAAATGCTTCCTTATCCGTTCATTTACTGAATGGGACCAAATATTTCACAGGACTGTGCTCCTGAGCTATCACAAGGGGCTGTATATCTGATCTGCATATATATCTCCTTATACCCATTGACTATAATACAACCGCGACATCTTCCTTGTTGATAACTCTCAATACCTTACACTGAGACCTCCAAACTATTAACTATGCTAGGCTATTCAATAAAAAATGCTTTCTAGATCTGTCCAAATAACCAAGGATTTTGCACAGGTCATATATTTCCCCATCTAGGGGTTACAAAGTGGGTATCTACCCAGCTGATACAGGTTTCAAATGTGGCAAATCTCAAACATATTAGGCCTTGCTTGTGGTCATGTAAGGTTATAACAGAAGGGAATTTTGGTTGCGGATCAGAGACTTTGTCTGAAAAGACCAGCCTACTTTTCTGCCTCTCCATATGCTCTGGGGTTTACTTGGCTGGGGAGACCCCAATAAATATAGATGTGATAAAGGCTCTAAAAACTTATACATTTAGTATCAGTGGCTGCAAACAAAGTGATCCTCCAAGCTTGGATTTGCCCCAATTATTCACCACAAAATATTTCTAGAATAATGAAACTCAAAGAACCTAAAGTAAAAAATAAAAATAAAAAAATATTACATGGGAAAGTTTCATACCTTTTCTGCCACCTAATATCCAGAGCAAACTCAAGATCCATTTCTGCAACACAACCTGGTACCTAGAAAGGGAACTACTTTAAGATCCATCCATATAATGTACACAATTGCACCTGGAAACACTGGAGCATGCGGGCTTACTGACCATCCCCCCCCTTCTCCTCCTTTTTTCTTTTTAAATTTGATTATTTGTCTGTTTATAGTCTCAAAAACAGCCATTTACAATCCTTTTATATGGTCTATGAACATTTAGTATTTTTTGTACAAGTGATTTATATAATTCTCAGAGAAACAGGTTTTAAATGTCTGATGGCTTATTCATGTCAGGTTTTTCACAAACAAGCGCTATTCGTTTCTTTCAAAGATCACACTTGTACCTATGACAGTCTATGGGACTGTTCACATGTTCATAATGTTTTGAGAACCAAATGGTTTGAAGAATCACTGACAAGTCAGATATTGATCCAAGAGTCGGATCAAACTCGGCCATGAAAGTCTATGGTTTCATGAAGTAAATCGGACCACGCTCGCATGTCAGTCATGTACTGTGCACTTTTTACTGACAGGAGAAGGTGGAGACCTTTTTTTCCCTCAATTGCTGAAAAAAAATTATAAAACTAACCAAATTCTGATTAATGAAAGTCACTAGTGAAACACAGTCCATTTTTATCATGACATGGGCTGGTCACAGCTGTAAGACTTAGTAACGTTATATGCCTACTCCTAAATGACCATGGGTGGGTGACCGCTATACAGTTAGGTCCAGAAATATTTGGACAGTGACACAATTTTCGCGAGTTGGGCTCTGCATGCCACCACATTGGATTTGAAATGAAACCTCTACAACAGAATTCAAGTGCAGATTGTAACGTTTAATTTGAAGGTTTGATCAAATATATCTGATAGAAATTTTAGGAATTGTACACATTTCTTTACAAACACTCCACATTTTAGGAGGTCAAAAGTAATTGGACAAATAAACCAAACCCAAACAAAATATTTTTATTTTCAATATTTTGTTGCGAATCCTTTGGAGGCAATCACTGCCTTAAGTCTGGAACCCATGGACATCACCAAACGCTGGGTTTCCTCCTTCTTAATGCTTTGCCAGGCCTTTACAGCCGCAGCCTTCAGGTCTTGCTTGTTTGTGGGTCTTTCCGTCTTGTCTGGATTTGAGCAAGTGAAATGCATGCTCAATTGGGTTAAGATCTGGTGATTGACTTGGCCATTGCAGAATGTTCCACTTTTTTGCACTCATGAATTCCTGGGTAGCTTTGGCTGTATGCTTGGGGTCATTGGCCATCTGTACTATGAAGCGCCGTCCGATCAACTTTGCGGCATTTGGCTGAATCTGGGCTGAAAGTATATCCCGGTACACTTCAGAATTCATCCGGCTACTCTTGTCTGCTGTTATGTCATCAATAAACACAAGTGACCCAGTGCCATTGAAAGCCATGCATGCCCATGCCATCACGTTGCCTCCACCATGTTTTACAGAGGATGTGGTGTGTCTTGGATCATGTGCCGTTCCCTTTCTTCTCCAAACTTTTTTCTTCCCATCATTCTAGTACAGGTTGATCTTTGTCTCATCTGGCCATAGAATACTTTTCCAGAACTGAGCTGGCTTCATGAGGTGTTTTTCAGCAAATTTAACTCTGGCCTGTCTATTTTTGGAATTGATGAATGGTTTGCATCTAAATGTGAACCCTTTGTATTTACTTTCATGGAGTCTTCGCTTTACTGTTGACTTAGAGACAGATACACCTACTTCACTGAGAGTGTTCTGGACTTCAGTTGATGTTGTGAACGGGTTATTCTGCACCAAAGAAAGTATGCGGCGATCATCCACCACTGTTGTCATCCGTGGACGCCCAGGCCTTTTTGAGTTCCCAAGCTCACCAGTCAATTCCTTTTTTCTCAGAATGTACCCAACTGTTGATTTTGCTACTCCAAGCATGTCTGCTATCTCTCTGATGGATTTTTTCTTTTTTTTCAGCCACAGGATGTTCTGCTTCACCTCAATTGAGAGTTCCTTAGACCGCATGTTGTCTGGTCACAGCAACAACTTCCAAATGCAAAACCACACACCTGTAATCAACCCCAGACCTTTTAACTACTTCATTGATTACAGGTTAACGAGGGAGACGCCTTCAGAGTTAATTGCAGCCCTTAGAGTCCCTTGTCCAATTACTTTTGGTCCATTGAAAAAGAGGAGGCTATGCATTACAGAGCTTTCTCCAATTTGGATGTGAAAACTCTCATATTGCAGCTGGGAGTGTGCACTTTCAGCCCATATTATATATATAATTGTATTTCTGAACATGTTTTTGTAAACAGCTAAAATAACAAAACTTGTGTCACTGTCCAAATATTTCTGGACCTAACTGTATGAAGAAAATTAGGTTGTAGTACTCTGCATTTTTCCATTTTATCTACTTATTTGATTATCCACATTGGGATTACTGAGGAGCAGCAGTTTCTAGACTTCAAGTATTGTGCGTAATGTTAGCACAACTATTCAAAGTCAACATACATAACTTTGATATATTCACAATTCTTTTCCTTTGAACCCACCACCTTAGTAGAGCCCACTGTGCAATTGTTTTTTCTATAGAGCCCTGGAAAACAGCAAGTACAGGTGCATTAAGAGACTTAAAGAGGTTGTCCAATACTTTTACACTGATGGCTGGCCTATCCTTAGGATAGATCAATGTCTGATTGAAACTGGTCATAATAAAAACCAAACAAACTATTTTTATGGTGGCAATCTGCATGAAATATAATTTGAAATGCAAATGAGCGGCACCCCTGCCGATCGGCTGTTTTCTGGGATGGCGGCAGCAAGCAACCAGAAATGCTCAGCTCTAGAGCTGCCCATCAACTAAAAGCAGCAGGGTACTGTACATGTGCCTCCAATTCAAATCAATAGGAGATAGATGTGCAGTACCTAGCCGCCATCAGAAGATGGGGCAGCTCCAAAACTGATCATTTCTGTCCACTTGCTCCCGCCGACGCAGAAAAAAGCTGATCAGCGGGGGTGCAGGGTGTTGGACCCTGGCAGGTCAGATATTAATGACCTATCCTATGGATAGGCCATCAGTGTAAATGTTGTGAATAGCCTCTAAGTTGCATTCTAACGGCAGCAGCTTGCTTTCAGTCATCGGAGTGACACTGAGGCATGTGAACATTACTATATAATAAGAGTGCTAAGATCACACTCAACGCTCCTTGACCGACATCCTAATCAGCACTCATATGGCAGAGAAGGATGTCAGTCAAGAAGCAGAGGGAGTGATTACACCTAGTCACTGTTTACAGAGCACGGAGGTAACCATATCTGGTGCTGGCGACTAAGAGAGCTGCTGAAGTGGGAATCTAACTTTTTATCCATGAAGCTGAACTTACAATAAGATTGTTGCACATTTTTAATTGTATATATGAGTGGATTACTTTGCGCAACCAGTCACTGTCCAGTTCGGCTGAGCCAGGAATCCCGAAAGGTAAGGAAATCTGTGCAGCTCCTGTCCACAGCCAGAGAGCACGGACCTGGACTGTGCTTAGGCTAAACAATCCTCTCATCTGCATTTAAATGGTATTTCCATGAGGATTACCCCCATGAAAATCTGGTTTGTTTATTTGTTTGGCTTTAATTATGACAGGTTCCCTTTAAAGCCATACGTAGCTTGTGCTTATCCCATAAATTTGTCACAATTAGTCTCTAGTGCAAATCCACAGAGCCATCTTATTTTACCAACATTGACATTCTTGCCTAATTTGTATGCAAATTTGTGGCTCTCTGTAACATAATCAAGACGACATGTCCTCATAAATCTGCTTTTGTAAAACGCTCTAATTGGTGCCAACAAAGTGAATGTCAAATACAACAAGAAGCCTCAGAATTATGGCAAGAGTCCATCTCAGAGTGCCATGTAATTTACACCAACACATAACATCTAAACATTTTTACACTCCCGGTGGATCAAATTGACAACAGTAAGAAACACTGATAAATCCCAATTGAAAATGTTCTACATACAAAGATCATCAAATAATAAAAAGTTGCTGTAAACTAAGTAGCTAGATAGTTGTTCTAACAAGTGCATGAGCAATAGCTTTGTAAAATCAATAGATAGAAGTTATTGAATGATATAACGAAAAATATATTGCTGCAGATTGTACTACTATCCAAATATCAAATGGAGGAGCAGTTACTTTGTAGAAATCTAATGTATAAAGCTGAGTGTCTCCAAAATCCTGCCTCCATTAATCTGAATCGAGGTGGGAGATACGGGCTATTAATAGCAACTGTCAGTGGTTACTATAGGAACAAAATTAACTGTTAGTATAAGAAGCTTATGTGTGAGGTAATAAGATGTCGGTGGGGAGATGGATAAAGAGACACAGACAGAGACACAGACAGCCGGGGAACGAGACAGCCGGGGAACGAGACAGCCGGGGAACGAGACAGCCGGGGAACGAGACAGCCGGGGAACGAGACAGCCGGGGAACGAGACAGCCGGGGAACGAGACAGCCGGGGAACGAGACAGCCGGGGAACGAGACAGCCGGGGAACGAGACAGACACAGAGACACGGAGAAAGAGAGAGACACATTGAGAGAAACACAGAGATAGAGAGAGACAGAGAGACTGATACAGAGACAGACATACTTATACAGACAGAGACAGACACACAGAGACAGACAGAGACAGACAGAAACTCGGAGAGATAGTTACTATCCCGGGCAACGCCAGGGTACTACAGCTAGTTACTAACTAAAATTAATCAATAAGCGCCTCGCTGAGATTCTGCTCAGGTTTACGTAGCCTTCAAATAGAGTGGATTTCTTTTGTTTGTTTTTTTCAAAACATTTTGTGAATTATTTTAAGGATCACACAAGACTTTGCTTAGTTTATTGGGACATTGATATTTTTAGGCAACAAGACAAAAGAGCAATTATCTGTTTGAACCTCAGTTGAAAAATTAAGAAAACTGCATTCTGCCCCTTGCCATTTTTAGGTTTTTTAGGTAGGGCGCAGCTGTGGGGTGTACAAAGAAAAAAATTGCTTCTGGGTCTTTATATTTGAGATGATGTAAAGGAACCTCTGCCACATGTAAGATAGCAGTATAATAATTTTTATATTTTATTATCAAGAGTCAACATATTATATTAGAATACTAGAGTGGAAGCCCCCTATAATGAATTTGCAGTGGGTTCCAGAAGGGCCAAGTTAAACCTTTGTCCTGGAACCCTACACTTCATGAAAACTGTAATTTCTAACGAGCGTGAGAAAACACATAAATACCGCTGACCGGCAGTTAACTCTTGAACCTTGTTCTGAGAAAGTTCTCAGAACAAATCTCTATACGAATTGATGGAGATCATGGGACATTACTATTTGGATTAAGTGAGAACTTCCAGGATTTATTTTGAAGGGAGTGTTGGGGGGAGTCTTTATTCAAATAAACATGTTTTTTCCCTATGTCTGTTTTTTTTTTTAACTTGTAACTCCATTACTAACCCCTGGGCTTGATGCCAGCTGTCAATTCACAAATCGCATCAACCTGAAAAGTATTACTCTGATTGCCACTGTACTAGGGCAATCAAGAAGAGATGAGCAAAAAGTCACAATTAGAGCATTTAATGGATGCGACACTTTTGGGGCATTTGTGGGCCTATATTTTTAGGCTAGGAGGAGCCAAATAATCATTGGTCTCCCAAACCTGATAATACTAGCGCCAATCTGTCTGCTTTACCTTGGCTGATAATCAAAAATAGGGAGGAGCCCAAGTAGTTTTTTGTTTTTTTTTTACAAAACTTATTAATTTTCCAATTTTATATAAACATAAGATATTCATAGTTACACAAGGAAAAACATTTGTCTGACAATATGTGACATAATAGGGTGCTATGTCCCAACTTGATATTTTAAATTGTTTATCTGTTTGATATGAGCTCTATTAAACCAATGCGCGATACAAGTCAATTAAAATCATTAAACCCCTGTGCCAACCCAACCCCAAATGCTTCCAAATTTTCTGGCACGTCTTGTTGCTACCTTAGCGTCTCGTCTCCCCTTCCCTCTGGAACCCACACCTACATGATTTTCAATTTACCCAGGTTGTCCTGGATATCATTCAGAAGGTCCCATTCCGATTGTATCAAAGGTATCATCAGATTATTTATTTCTCCCTTAGTAAACTGACTTTCAATGAAGTTTATCCATTTCCCAAAGAACTTGGGTGTCAACCTCTCGTTGTCCCTTTCCGCTTCCAGTTTCTCCAGTCTCAATAGATTATGTAATTCACCGATGACCTCTTTTATGGATGGGCCCTCCCTTTGTAGCCAATGTTTTAAGATGGACCGTTTAGCCATCATGGCTACGTCATGTATTATTGTATATTTCTTCTTTCCCGGCATGTCCGATCCCCCTCTTACTCCTCCCTCAAAGGAATGAAAAATCCACACCATTAGCTCTAGATTTCCAGAAATTCCCCATGTTGCTTGGACAAATAATCTAACTTGATTCCAGAACCTGTGAATTTCCTTACACTCCCATAGTCCATGTAGCATATCTGTTTTTTCTCTTTGACATTTAGGACACCGCATATCTCTTCCCGGCATGTTGAAGCCCATAATAGCCCTATGTAAAATTCTAAATTGGGTGTCTCTCCATCTCTCATTGGTAACATGTTTCCGTATCTGTATCCATCCCTTCAATATATCCCCTACCACTTCCAAGCAGTTTTAAAAACGATTTAAATAAATAAATTTAAAAAAAAAAACCTGTATGGGATCCCCTCTAATTTTGATAACCAACCAAGGTAAAGCAGACAGTTGAGGGTTTCTGGCCATAGTTGTCTGTTGTACCTGAGCTGTTTATCAAAAATACGCAGGAGCCCAAGTCAATTTTTTTATTTTTTAATCTGTATTGTTCACAGCAGTGTACAGTCATCTTCTGCATGCAATAAAGCTTGTTGATGGGCTGTGCTGAAGCCTTTCAACAAACTTTATTAACATACAAACAGTACCTTAACTCCAACATAGTCCTTTTTTTGGGGGGGGTGGGGGGTTGAGTTGCAGCCGAGACTCAGATACCCGGTGTCCGGTACAAGCCCCAAGCTCTACCGTTCAGATTCAATCATCCCTAATCATATAGTTATTTAGGGATTGATTATCATTGTTTTTTTCATATGACCAAAATAAAAACAGCTGATTCTTTGTAAAGAAAATGTGAGCATCACACAGCTAAGTGTGGCACTGAGGCTTCATCTGTGGAGCCTGAGATATCTTACTGTGGGCTTGATATGAAGCATGAAACCTCCAGTGCCAAAGTTGCACAGTAGAGGGTTATATTGATCTGTCTTGTCCTAGAATAAATACTTTCTCTGCGGGATCTTGTACCATCTAGAAGACGGTAATTATATGCAAAAAGTTCTAATCTTTGTGACACAATTCTATGAATGATCTAAAGAACGTAGGCTAAAAAAGAAAAATAATAACAGCAAGTACCGCAAGACTCTATGCGCACCAATGTTAACAGAACATCTGTCTTATACTCAATTGTTATAATTAAGCAAAGTATGAGCTTATCACTTAAAAGATTTACATAAAACGAGTGACTCATTTAAAAAGTTTCAGATTTGCCAGACTTTGAATTTTTTTTTCACACAAATCTAGCAGAAGATTTGACAATTACTACTTATTAATTAGCCCTATTTAAAAAATGA
Organism: Anomaloglossus baeobatrachus; assembly: GCF_048569485.1. Lineage (NCBI taxonomy): Eukaryota > Metazoa > Chordata > Amphibia > Anura > Aromobatidae > Anomaloglossus > Anomaloglossus baeobatrachus. The sequence goes on along the minus strand of NC_134358.1, from coordinate 442,414,686 downwards.
GAAGCGGTTAAGAAAAAAAATAATAGAAAAAACAAACAAGGTGACCTTCACATGTCTTCATTGGTCCAGTCTTCACTGGCCCTCTTTGGCATTTTCCAGACCGCCTTCTTTGCCATCTCCTGTACTGACTGGGAATGCCACACAGTCACAACACTGGGGCACAAGACAGCACAGGAGACATAGAAAACACCTATGGTTGTCCAGTGAAAGCTACCGGTGACTAGAGATGAGCGAACCTTTGGAGGATTGGTTCACTAGCAGCTATCGAACGGACCCTCCACTGGTTCGAACTTGGCCCAAGTCCAGTTCGAAAACACTGATTGGCAGTTTGAGTCTCCACCCACACATAGAAAGCCAAAAGCAGATCTCTTCCGGGAGAAGGTGCGTGGACATTTTTGTTTAAAAAAAAATATATATTTTTTTTTTGTTGCACTCTCTACATGTAATTTTGCTGTTGTTAGCGCCAGTGTGCTCTGTTGAAACACTGCAAGCGGCTCGCACAGGGCTGAGCAGCATGTGTACCTGAGCACAGTGATGCTCGCGCAAGTGAAGTTTGCACATAAAGCATCTGAACCTGAACTCTTTTTTTTTTTTTTTTGTGTTAGGTCGTTGTTCGATTAAAAAAATCGAATCTCGGGTTCGCTCTTCTCTACCGGTGACCAGGTTGAAGAACCAGAGCGAGGCTTCTAAATTTCCAATTTTGTCAGATTCGCTCATACTAACTGTATGATTTCAAGGAACATATCAACTTTCCAATCATTTCTACTCCAACCTTCAAATTATGAAAATGGCAATTGTCCAAAGCCCCTCTAAAAATCATTGTGCCATTGAAATGTAATAAATGTGACCTCAGTGTGATAACTTCAAAAGTATATAGTCAATGGCAACTTTTGAAAAGCTTTCCCAACTTACCAGAGTTATTACAGTTCTAGCTAACTAGCGCTTAAAAAATAAATATATAAATGAATAAAATAAAAATTGCAAAAGATGATAAAAAAGAACTTTCCTTTGTGTGAATCTCAAGTGTGTATTATTAGCAGGCAGTTCTGACTTTTATTCAGTGCTTAACCACCCAAATCTAATCTCTTGTGCATTTTAAAGGGCCAATTACTTCTCTCTCATCAATGTGTCACTATATCTCAGCAGGTCACATCTCTGGTGAATGCCAAAGCAACATGGGAATAAATATTGTCAATCAGATGAAGGCAAAAGACTTATTTTATATAATAATATATCAAGGCACAAAAAAAATCATCACATATTAACTTTAATACAGGACGCTAAAAATCCAAAGGATTTTGTAACATCTAGTATAATAAAGCTAAATTATGAAAATCTGAAAAAAAATATTTCAAATCGCATTTTCACCGAGTATTTCTCGTAGAAATGCCCCTTAGGGTGTACTATTTAAACCATAAACGTTTCTCCAGTAAATGCTAAAGTAGTTTTATTACTTTGTCACAGAAATTTAAATGTGGATGAGCTACAATACAAATTGGGGCGGTTTACGGAGGGAAAAAAAAAAAGAAGAGGGAAAAAAAGAAGAGAAAGCCATTTTTACTAAAGGCCGTTTTACACGCTACGACATCGCTCAAGCGATCTCGTTTGGGTCACGGAATTTGTGACGTGCAACCGGCCGCTTTAGCGATGTCGTTGCGTGTGACACCTATGAGCGATTTTTAATCGTCGCAAAAATGCTCAAAATCGATAATCGGTGACATGCCCCCCTATTCTCAATTATCATTGCTGCTGCGTGTACGATGTAGTTCGTCGTTCCTGTGGCAGCACACTATGTATGACACCGCAGGAACGAGGAACCTCACCTTACCTGCCTCCACCGGCAATGAGGAAGTAAGGGGGTGGGCGGGATGTTATGTCCCGCTCATCTCCGCCCCTCCGCTTCTATTGAGCTGCCGCTTAGTGACGTTGCTGTGACGCCAAATGAACCACCCCCTTAAAAAGGAGGCTGTTTGCCGGTCACAGTAACGTCGCTAGGCAGGTAAGTAGTGTAACGGGTCTGATCGATGTTGTGCGCCACGGGCAGCGATTTGCCCGTGTCACACAACCGATGGGGGCGGGTACGCACGCTAGCAATATCGGTAACAATATCGCAGCGTGTAAAGCGGCCTTAATGTAACATCACTCTAGAAGAAAAAAAAAAGATGGATGGAGCGATCAAATATTATACATTGATTTATAGTGGCCAACTAAAATAAATTCGGTTTCTAGTTAATATTGTTATCAAAATGTATAAAGCCCACTGCCACATCACAAGTCGGTCTCCAACATTACAAGTGATCATTGCCACCATGACTATGCCAGCAGGGCGAGCGACCTGGGCATGCCACAGCACCAATGCTGCAAGGCAAATCCCCCATGGTTCCAGTTCACACCAACAGGAACAGCACTACAGCAACAATGGCTGCTACACAACACCAACTGAATAGATCGAAAAACTCCCTCTTCTGTGCGGTCTCTGAGTTTTTCAGATGTGTTCATTTGGTGTTGGTGTTCTTTGGTGGCAATGGTTTCTGTGTATGTAGGATAGTATGACCTTGAGCTATAGGGGTTTTGCCTTGCAGCATGGGTGCTATGGGGAACTCGGGTTGTTCGCCCCTATTGGTGCAGTGTCGCAGTGGCTGTGGTAACCACACAGAATCAAGCCTTTAAGGTTAGGAGCCACTTAGAGGTTCACCATGACATGGCGGTGTGCTTTACACATTCTGATCACATTAGTAACTAAGAAGCTCATGTCCAGTTTTGTAAATTTTGCCTAGCTGCAATAACTCACTGTATATTTGGATTGGAGGTCCAAGTCTTACTTTTAAATTAAATAACAGGAACAGAATACATTGAAAGTCCCCAACTTAAATGGGTACTGTCCCTGCACTCATACACTGTAAAGCTGATATGCCTAGTGCACTTCTAGTATCTTCAGAACACTTAATTCTGTCATACAGTAGCTGATCCTCACCCCTCACATATGGGACGTTACGTCACACGTCAATGTGCAGCTCCTTGCTGTATCAATCAGCCTTCTATAATAGCTGCTTCCACAGTTCAAGAAGAGGGGGTATGACGTCCCAGACACTCCGTGCTGTGAGTATCAGTTTCCTGATGCTTCTGCAGTTCAAGAACAGTGAGTGTGAACAGAAGGAGTTACCACGCCTCCTCTTCTCAGACTGCGGAAGCATCAGCAGACTGATACAGCGCGGAGCTTCTGGGACGTCATACCCCCTCTTCTTGAACTGTGGAAGCAGCTATTATAGGAGGCTGATTGATACAGCAAGGAGCTGCACAATGATATGTGACGTAACGTCCCAGACTGGAGGGGTGAGGGGCAGCAACTGTATAACTAAATTACAAGAGTTCTACAGATACTGGAAGTGTACTAGGCATCACAGCTTTATAGTGTATGAGTGCAAGGACCGTACACACATTCTTTATCTCCAAGAGAATCCCTTTAAATGTACGGTCATGGATTGTTTCTTTAGCCATGAGAATTTTAAAACAACCTGAGAATCATTGTGTGGTTTCTTGGAGTGATGTTAGAGCAACTCAAGGTTGAATTAGATTTTCTTTGTTTATTTTAAAGTTGAAAATCAGTAGTATGTACTAACTACAAAGTTCCTAGAGAAAGTAGCGGGATGCTGTGACCTAACCGACAGCAAATGACTAACAGCTTCAGCTTTCCTCTGCTTTTTCTGAGGCATGTACTACAGCTTTATCCATAATCTAAATTCAGAAATCAGTAGGAGAATGGCTCTGCTACAGAAATATATCTGATCGTGGATTATATTTGACAGAACATGCCGTCATAAATAAAACATTGTATCATTCATATTGAGACTACATTACGCTTTCAAAGACTTTTGAATTGAACTTTGCCCCACATCTTATAACTTTTTTTTTTTTTTTAAGAAAAACTAGCTTTACGCTATTTTGGTATAAATAAAGGATAGAGATACTCTTCCATTTTTACCTCATTCACCACAGCGTTTAAGAAAGAGATAGATAATTATCAGTATTTAGTTACATTAGTCTGTAAATGATGCTTAAAAGGGACAGTATCGCGTTTTTTTATTTTTGTATTAAAAATAGTGATTATGAAATCAAGTATTTTTAATACAAAATGAAAATCGCAGCTTATATAGTTTTTGTTTAATTCTAATTTTACTGGAGGCACTGGGGGCCATGTTGGATTTGCTGTGTGTGTAACGACAGTTTCACACTCCTTTATGGCAGCCCCTGTGCATAGAGAACAATGGTCGGTATCCGACCCCATGATTTGCATTACAGTGGGCATCTGCTGTGACCTGGACGCGCCCCCTGGGCTGTCCAGATCACAGCAGAGGGAGGATCTCAGCGCCATCATCGTGGAGCTCACAGCGTGTGCTGTTTGCTCCACTTCACCCCTGTCAACCGCCGGGATGTGTGAGTACAGACCGCCTCCCCTCCCCACATTACCGATGACACCCCCTTCCTCCGCTCTCCCCAGCCCTCGCAACTGCTAGTGCCACCCCTCCCCCTCGCCGTTCCCGTCTCCGCTGACACACCATCCTTCTGCTTTCCCCAGCCCCCACTACTGCCGCCCCTCCCCCTCGCCGTTACCATCTCCGCTGACACACCATCCCTCCGCTCTCCCCAGCCCCTGTTACTGCTACCACCGCCCCTCCCCCCGCCGTTACCGTCTCCGATGACACTTCCTCCCTCTGTTCGCCCCAGCCACCGCTCTGCCCGCCGCTGGGGTGGGTGTGTGTGTGCGCCCCACTGCATATGAGTACCGCCACTGCTACCGCTGATGCTGTCTGCACGGCTGTGTATCTAATCTTGTCCTGTGTGATACTATCTGCATGAATGTCTATCTAATCCTATCCTGTGTATTGCTGTCTGCACGGCTGTGTATCTAATCCTCTCTTGGGTGATGCTGTCTGCTGAGCTGTGTATCTAATCCTCTCTTGGGTGATGCTGTCTGCTGAGCCGTGTATCTAATCCTGTCCTGGGTGATGCTATCTGCACGGCCGTGTATCTAATCCTGTCCTGGGTGATGCTGTCTGCACGGCCGTGTATCTAATCCTATAGAATAAAGTCTGGCTCACTCAATAAATTGCTGGTGCCTCCGAGAAAAATTTAGATTAGTGGCAAAAGGTAACCCGGGCACACAAGAAAAATGAAAGTCTGAAACAATGGTATTTGAACTTCAGTTCGCTTGTTTTATTGATGCAAAGGACCAAAAATTAAATCTGACGTATCGGCCTTCACATATAGGCCTTCCTCAGAGATGGTCTATATGGCTATGAAAGAAAATTTGCATTCGAGTAACTACTCAAATAGATGGAGACTTCATGATCTACACGACTGCCTTTGTATACATCAAAGAACCGGTAGGTTGCACACAAGTAATATGAAGATGGCTGACTGGAAGAATCAGTTTATGTAATGCTAATCAAATAGTATGTGATAGGAGCAGGGCTGCCACACTGACATGTGCTTTTCCACAAGTGACAGAACGTTAGACTGGTAGCTAATGTGATCCCTTGATCAGACTAGTGCGAAAAATTCCTTTTGTTTTATGGAAAACAGGCCAGTACCCGAAGGGTGTAAGAAGCCTATTGTTATCGTCTTGATCCTATAAGATAATGGGCCCAGACAGTTCTGAGTCAGGGGATAATGTAGCTGGAAAAACGGGATGAATACCTTGTAATGGAGAGACTCCGGTGTGCCAATCAATACCCGTGTGTTCCCTGCGGTGTATCTAATCCTGTCCTGGGTGATGCTGTCTGCACGGCCGTGTATCTAATCCTGTCCTGGGTGATGCTATCTGCAAGGCCGTGTATATAATAGTCTCCTGGGTGATGCTCTCTGCTGAGCCATGTATCTAATCCTGTCCTGGATGATACTGTCTGCACGGCCGTGTATCTAATCCTGTCCTGGGTGATGCTGTCTGCACGGCCGTGTATCTAATCCTGTCCTGGGTGATGCTGTCTGCACGGCCGTGTATCTAATCCTGTCCTGGGTGATGCTGTCTGCATGGCCGTGTATCTAATCCTGTCCTGGGTGATGCTGTCTGCATGGCCGTGTATCTAATCCTGTCCTGGGTGATGCTATCTGCAAGGCCGTGTATATAATAGTCTCCTGGGTGATGCTCTCTGCTGAGCCATGTATCTAATCCTGTCCTGGATGATACTGTCTGCACGGCCGTGTATCTAATCCTGTCCTGGGTGATGCTGTCTGCACGGCCGTGTATCTAATCCTGTCCTGGGTGATGCTGTCTGCACGGCCGTGTATCTAATCCTGTCCTGGGTGATGCTGTCTGCACGGCCGTGTATCTAATCCTGTCCTGGGTGATGCTGTCTGCACGGCCGTGTATCTAATCCTGTCCTGGGTGATGCTGTCTGCACGGCCGTGTATCTAATCCTGTCCTGGGTGATGCTGTCTGAACGGCCGTGTATCTAATCCTGTCCTGGGTGATGCTGTCTGCACGGCCGTGTATCTAATCCTGTCCTGGGTGATGCTATCTGCAAGGCCGTGTATATAATCGTCTCCTGGGTGATGCTCTCTGCTGAGCCGTGTATCTAATCCTGTCCTGGATGATACTGTCTGCACGGCCGTGTATCTAATCCTGTCCTGGGTGATGCTGTCTGCACGGCCGTGTATCTAATCCTGTCCTGGGTGATGCTGTCTGCACGGCCGTGTATCTAATCCTGTCCTGGGTGATGCTGTCTGCACGGCCGTGTATCTAATCCTGTCCTGGGTGATGCTGTCTGCACGGCCGTGTATCTAATCCTGTCCTGGGTGATGCTGTCTGCACGGCCGTGTATCTAATCCTGTCCTGGGTGATGCTGTCTGCACGGCCATGTATCTAATCCTGTCCTGGGTGATGCTGTCTGCACGGCCGTGTATCTAATCCTGTTCTGGGTGATGCTGTCTGCACGGCCGTGTATCTAATCCTGTCCTGGGTGATGCTGTCTGCACGGCCGTGTATCTAATCCTGTCCTGGGTGATGCTGTCTGCACGGCCGTGTATCTAATCCTGTCCTGGGTGATGCTGTTTGCACGGCCGTGTATCTAATCCTGTCCTGGGTGATGCTGTCTGCACGGCTGTGTACCTAATCCTAGCCTGGGTGATACTGTCTGCTGAGCTGTGTATCTAATCCTAGCCTGTGTGATACTGTCTGCTGAGCCGTGTATCTAATCCTATCCTGTGTGATACTGTCTGCACGGCTGTGTACATACTCCTGCTGTCCTTGGTGACACTATAGACATTTCTTGTCACCAACAAAATGGCTGTGCACTGTGTCCCTACATGTCATTCTCTGTTATCCTTTGTAAACACTCAGATTAGGAGGGGGGGGCGTGCCACCACACACAGGAGAGCAGACTCCGCCCACTTTACTGCAGGCTGTAATCTGAGCTTTTTTCTACAGTGGGATTTCTGTAGGATTTCAGAAGCTGCTCCCCCTAGTGTTTAACAGTGGAAACAGTGGAAAATATTAAACTTTTTAATTTTTTATTTATATTTTGCTCAATTAAAAAAAAAAAAAAAAAAAATATTTAAACAAAACATTAAAATATTATTACTTTACATTTTTTAAGGTATTTAATTTATTTTTTTTTTCTGACGATACATTCCCTTTAACTGTTGCATCTCCAGAGATTTGAACAAAAAGCGTTCAGCCTGTGTTTCATGGTTTCCTATATTGTGTGTTAGGCTAAGGACACACAGGCATTGAGTGGATCCTGCACCCGGTTCCTTCACTGCCTTTTTAATATGCACCGCTTAATTTAATAAAAAAAGAAAAAGTTGTTTACCGGAGATTCTGTGTGCCGCTGGACTTTTTTCTATATGGTTACACACGCAGGCATTTAGCAACTAATGTGAGAGCATCAGATGTGTTATGCTAATGATTCCTCAGCTTCCGCTCTGCTGCTAGTATGAGCGGAGTGTTATTATACTGTGATCTGATCCTGCGATCGGATCACAGCTGCAGAATAGAGGGAGGGACTAATCTTCCCATCTCCTCCATTATCAGCTGATGCGTACAGTTAGGTCCAGAAATATTTGGACAGTGACACAATTTTCGCGAGTTGGGCTCTGCATGCCACCACATTGGATTTGAAATGAAATCTCTACAACAGAATTCAAGTGCAGATTGTAACGTTTAATTTGAAGGTTTGAACAAAAATATCTGATAGAAATTGTAGGAATTGTACACATTTCTTTACAAACACTCCACATTTTAGGAGGTCAAAAGTAATTGGACAAATAAACCAAACCCAAACAAAAATTTTTTATTTTCAATATTTAGTTGCGAATCCTTTGGAGGCCATCACTGCCTTAAGTCTGGAACCCATGGACATCACCAAACGCTGGGTTTCCTCCTTTAATGCTTTGCCAGGCCTTTACAGCCGCAGCCTTCAGGTCTTGCTTGTTTGTGGGTCTTTCCGTCTTAAGTCTGGATTTGAGCAAGTGAAATGCATGCTCAATTGGGTTAAGATCTGGTGATTGACTTGGCCATTGCAGAATGTTCCACTTTTTTGCACTCATGAACTCCTGGGTAGCTTTGGCTGTATGCTTGGGGTCATTGTCCATCTGTACTATGAAGCGCCGTCCGATCAACTTTGCGGCATTTGGCTGAATCTGGGCTGAAAGTATATCCCGGTACACTTCAGAATTCATCCGGCTACTCTTGTCTGCTGTTATGTCATCAATAAACACAAGTGACCCAGTGCCATTGAAAGCCATGCATGCCCATGCCATCACGTTGCCTCCACCATGTTTTACAGAGGATGTGGTGTGCCTTGGATCATGTGCCGTTCCCTTTCTTCTCCAAACTTTTTTCTTCCCATCATTCTGGTACAGGTTGATCTTGGTCTCATCTGTCCATAGAATACTTTTCCAGAACTGAGCTGGCTTCATGAGGTGTTTTTCAGCAAATTTAACTCTGGCCTGTCTATTTTTGGAATTGATGAATGGTTTGCATCTAGATGTGAACCCTTTGTATTTACTTTCATGGAGTCTTCTCTTTACTGTTGACTTAGAGACAGATACACCTACTTCACTGAGAGTGTTCTGGACTTCAGTTGATGTTGTGAACGGGTTCTTCTTCACCAAAGAAAGTATGCGGCGATCATCCACCACTGTTGTCATCCGTGGACGCCCAGGCCTTTTCGAGTTCCCAAGCTCACCAGTCAATTCCTTTTTTCTCAGAATGTACCCGACTGTTGATTTTGCTACTCCAAGCATGTCTGCTATCTCTCTGATGGATTTTTTCTTTTTTTTCAGCCTCAGTATGTTCTGCTTCACCTCAATTGAGAGTTCCTTAGACCCCATGTTGTCTGGTCACAGCAACAGCTTCCAAATGCAAAACCACACACCTGTAATCAACCCCAGACCTTTTAACTACTTCATTGATTACAGGTTAACGAGGGAGACGCCTTCAGAGTTAATTGCAGCCCTTAGAGTCCCTTGTCCAATTACTTTTGGTCCCTTGAAAAAGAGGAGGCTATGCATTACAGAGCTATGATTCCTAAACCCTTTCTCCGATTTGGATGTGAAAACTCTCATATTATAGCTGGGAGTGTGCACTTTCAGCCCATATTATATATATAATTGTATTTCTGAACATGTTTTTGTAAACAGCTAAAATAACAAAACTTGTGCCACTGTCCAAATATTTCTGGACCTAACTGTATATCGCACTGCAAGTCCAGTGTGATGTTTCTCTCGCACCCACAGACTTGAATGGGTACGAGTGAAAACAAATCGGCTTCCACCCGCAGCATGCTACGATTTTTTTTCTCGGTCCGTGAGAATAAATATCGCACATGGGAGTGAGCCCATGCAATTTTTTTTATCGCATTCCACTTGCTCCGTTTTACTCGCCATGTGTCCTTAACCTTAGACATAACTACAGTAACTTCCTTTTCATGCAAAAATGCCAAAAAATGCCAGCTGGACTCATTTTTAATAAAGTCAAAAAGAAATTAAAATGAAAGATTTTTAATAGTAATGTAAATGCTGAAACAAATTCACAGAATGTCTTAGGTTAAGTAATTTAACCCCTTCTTCCCCGGGCAATTTTCCATTTTTCATTTTTTCCTCCCCTTCTTCCAACAGCCATTACTTTTTTATTTTTCTATCAATTAAGGGCTTCACAACAACTACGTTGTGACTCCAACAGGGGTCATCAGGTGACCCTATCCGGGATTTAACTAGTTAACAGGCGCAGGTGGATCTCCGATCCTCCTGTGCCTGTTAGCTGCACATGTCGACTGGACAGATCAGCTGACAAATGTGACACACACAACCTATGATGTACCGGAATGTCATAGGTCGTGAAGGCGAGCTTATAATTGGAAAATATACATAAAAATGATATGGTCAAAATACTCACTTGCCTAACAGCATAGTAGTACAGTCAGTGTAGTATATAATCATTTCCTCAATTCACCTAAGGTTAAAAAAAACTTAAACCTTGTTTTAATATGACATATGATACAACTTATTGAGGTACTGTTGACTGGCAGCATCTTCACGGTTTTGATAACTGCCGTACATGTGCTCAAATCCATATTGTTCGCAAATGTTAAAATTTTGTTTAGTTTTCTAATTTATCCAGAAATAATTTCGTGTGTGAGAAATCATGATAAATTGTCCTGAAAGAAATAATCTGGTTGGTTTAAATTCCACATTGTTGCAATTTTACAGTATTATTTCCCACAATTTGTACAGGTAAAATATATCTTTGTACCATGTTATGGCTGCTTTCACACTACGTTTTTTTAACATGCCTCATGAACCCTTTTTTTGCTGCAAAAGCAGATCCTGTTTTTTCAAAGAAAAACGCATGCAAACGCATGTGTTATTTTACTGGACCCTGTCATTTGAAGTTTATGGGCAGGCATTGGAGTCATGTGATCGGGAGTGAGGGGAACTTAACGTGACAGACTGGAAATTCAGACACAGCTGGGGACAAAAGAGAGGAGAGAGGAAGGAGAGAGAAATGAGAGAGAAAGGAGAGAGGAAGGAGAGAGGACCGAGAGAGGACCGAGAGAGGACCGAGAGAGGACCGAGAGAGGACCGAGAGAGGACCGAGAGAGGAAGGAGAGAGGAAGGAGAGAGGAAGGAGAGAGGAAGGAGAGAGGAAGGAGAGAGGAAGGAGAGAGGAAGGAGAGAGGAAGGAGAGAGGAAGGAGAGAGGAAGGAGAGGGGAAGGAAAGGGGAAGGAGAGAGGAAGGAGAGAGGAAGGAGAGAGAGAGAGAGAGGCGAAGAGAAGAGAGAGAGGCGAAGAGAAGAGAGAGAGGCGAAGAGAAGAGAGAGAGGAAAAAAGAGAAGAGAGAGCGTAAAAGAGAAGAGAGAGCGGAAAAGAGAAGAGAGAGCGGAAAAAAGAAGAGAGAGCGGAAAAGAGAAGAGAGCGGAAAAGAGAAGAGAGCGGAAAAGAGAGGAGAGAGCGGAAAAGAGAGAGGAGAGAGCGGAAAAGAGAGAGGAGAGAGCGGAAAAGAGAGAGGAGAGAGCGGAATAGAGAGGAGAGAGCGGAAAAGAGAGCGGAAAAGAGAGGAGAGAGCGGAAAAGAGAGCGGAGAGAGCGGAAAAGAGAGAAGAGAGCGGAAAAGAGAGCGGAGAGAGCGGAAAAGAGAGCGGAGAGAGCGGAAAAGAGAGCGGAGAGAGCGGAAAAGAGAGCGGAGAGAGCGGAAAAGAGAGCGGAGAGAGCGGAATAGAGAGGAGAGAGCGGAAAAGAGAGCGGAAAAGAGAGGAGAGAGCGGAAAAGAGAGCGGAGAGAGCGGAAAAGAGAGAAGAGAGCGGAAAAGAGAGCGGAGAGAGCGGAAAAGAGAGCGGAGAGAGCGGAAAAGAGAGCGGAGAGAGCGGAAAAGAGAGCGGAGAGAGCGGAAAAGAGAGCTGAGAGAGCGGAAAAGAGAGCAGAGAGAGCGGAAAAGAGGAGAGAGGAAAAGAGAGGAGAGAGAGGAAAAGAGAGAAGAGAGAGGAAAAGAGAGGAGAGAGAGGAAAAGAGAGGAGAGAGAGGAAAAGAGAGGAGAGAGAGGAAAAGAGAGGAGAGAGAGGAAAAGAGAGGAGAGAGAGGAAAAGAGAGGAGAGAGAGAGGAAAAGAGAGGAGAGAGAGAGGAAAAGAGAGGAGAGAGAGAGAGGAAAAGAGGAGAGAGAGGAAAAGAGAGGAGAGAGAGAGGAAAAGAGAGGAGAGAGAGCGGAAAAGAGAGGAGAGAGAGCGGAAAAGAGAGAGGAGAGAGCGGAAAAGAGAGGAGAGAGCGGAAAAGAGAGGAGAGAGCGGAAAAGAGAGGAGAGAGCGGAAAAGAGAGCGGAGAGAGCGGAAAAGAGAGCGGAGAGAGCGGAAAAGAGAGAAGAGAGCGGAAAAGAGAGAAGAGAGCGGAAAAGAGAGGAGAGAGCGGAAAAGAGAGGAGAGAGCGGAAAAGAGAGTGGAAGAGAGGAGAGAGAGGAAAAGAGAGGAGAGAGAGGAAAAGAGAGGAGAGAGAGGAAAAGAGAGGAGAGAGAGGAAAAGAGAAAAGAGCAGAGAGGAGAGAGGAGAGCAGAGGAGAAGAGAGCAGAGGAGAAGAGAGGAGGAAAGAAGAGGAGAGAGGAAAGAAGAGGAGAGAGGAAAGAAGAGGAGAGAGGAAAGAAGAGGAGAGACGAAAGAAGAGGAGAGACAAAAGAAGAGGAGAGAGCAGAGAGGTGAAAAAAAGAGAGAAGAGAGGGGGAGAGTTGAAGAAGAGAGGCGGGGAGAGCAGAGAGGCGGGGAGAGGAGAGAGGCAGGGAGAGGAGAGAGGCGGGGAGAAGAGAGAGGCGGGGAGAGGAGGGAGGCGAAGAGAGGAGGGAGGCGAAGAGAGGAGGGAGGCGAAGAGAGGAGGGAGGCGAAGAGAGGAGGGAGGCGAAGAGAGGAGGGAGGCGAAGAGAGGAGAGAGAGAGAGGAGAGGGGAGAGAGAGAGGAGAGGGGAGAGAGAGAGGAGAGGGGAGAGAGAGAGGAGAGGGGAGAGAGAGAGGAGAAGGGAGAGAGAGAGGAGAGGGGAGAGAAGGAGAGAAGAGAGGAGAAGAGAGGAGAGGAGAAGAGAGGAGAGAGAAGAGAGGAGGAGAGAGAAGAGAGGAGAAGAGAGAAGAGAGGAGAAGAGAGGAGAAGAGAGAAGAGAGGAGAAGAGAGAAGAGAGGAGAGAGGAGAAGAGAGGAGAAGAGAGGAGAAGAGACGAGAAGAGAGACGAGAAGAGAGGAGAAGAGAGAAGAGAGGAGAAGAGAGGAGAAGAGAAAAGAGACGAGAAGAGAGGAGAAGAGAAAAGAGACGAGAAGAGAGGAGAAGAGAAAAGAGAGCAGAGACGAGAGAGCAGAGGAGAAGAGAGGAGGAAAGAAGGAGAGTAGAGAGGTGAAGAGAGGAGAGAGAGATGAAAGAGGAGAGAGAGATGAAAGAGGAGAGAGAGAGAGATGAAAGAGGGGAGAGAGAGAGAGATGAAAGAGGAGAGAGAGATGAAAGAGGAGAGAGAGAGAGAGAGATGAAAGAGGAGAGAGAGAGATGAAAGAGGAGAGAGAGAGATGAAAGAGGAGAGAGAGAGATGAAAGAGGAGAGAGAGAGAAAGAGAGAGAGAGAGAGAGAGAGAGATGAAAGAGGAGAGAGAGAGATGAAAGAGGAGAGAAAGATGAAAGAGGAGAGAGATGAAAGAGGAGAGAGAGAGATGAAAGAGGAGAGAAAGAGATGAAAGAGGAGAGAGAGAGAGAGATGAAAGAGGAGAGAGAGAGAGAGATGAAAGAGGAGAGAGAGAGAGAGATGAAAGAGGAGAGAGAGAGAGATGAAAGAGGAGAGAGAGAGAGATGAAAGAGGAGAGAGAGAGAGAGAAAGAGGAGAGAGAGAGAGAGATGAAAGAGGAGAGAGAGAGATGAAAGAGGAGAGAGAGAGAAAGAGGAGAGAGAGAGATGATAGAGGAGAGAGAGATGAAAGGAGAGAGAGATGAAAGGAGAGAGAGATGAAAGAGGAGAGAGAGATGAAAGAGGAGAGAGAGATGAAAGAGGAGAGAGAGAGAGAGAGAGACAGACTCTGATCACGCCAGGCTCCTGTCTATCAGCACGCCAGCGTTCACATGCGTTTGCATGCTGTTTAGTCAGGATCCAGCAATTTGCAGTATTTGGAAGCAGCTCAAAAACGCTACAAGTAGCGTTTTTGAAAAAAAGGTAAAAAACTGCAAGTTGATGGATCCTGACAAAACTGCACGCAAACGCATGTTGACGCGAGTCCATTGCAAATGCATTAAAATGAAAAAAAATTTGCACTGAATCCATTTTTGCGTTAAAAAAAACGTTCAGGACGCATGTTAAAAAAATGTAGTGTGAAAGCAGCCTTAGCCAGTAGAGATAAAAAAATTGTTTAAACAATTTGTGACCAGCTGAACGCTACATTTAAAACAGCATCAGTACCGCAAACTAATTGTAATGTCTCACTTATCTCTCCCTGTAACGTTACCATCAATATGACAAAGGTAACTATTTCACAAAAGTCATAAAACCAGAATTTTTAAGTCAGACACTGTAAGTAAAACCTGAAACCTGACAGCAGCAGGCAACATCATTGGTATCAGTGCTTAAAACTGTTGTTCCCAGAAGACATGTGCAAAACATGAAAGAAAATGAACAGGAGCTTTAGAAACAAAATCCCACACAGGATTTGAATTATTACAACAAACAGCTATATAGGGATATAGAAACAAGACTGCAACACCTAGCAGAACTGGCACCAATAGTACAATGTGTGAATATACAAACAGGTAAAAACCTAAAGTAGGCAATGAGCAGCACTTGCATGAGCAAAGTGGTCTATTTAAAGAAGCACTGCCTAAAAAAAGATTTTATTATCTTAGCATAATGCAATCATCATATGATATAGTACTATGTACTTATAATTTCTCATTTTTCCCTTCTACCCAGATAATTCTTCTGTTTTCTCTTTTCTCTGCGCTATGTAGAAACAGGAAGTCCCTTTTCACTGCGGGTCATCCCCTAGTCAACTTCTGACCCAGCTGCTCTGCTCCTGCCCCCTGCCAGGGACTGTGCAGTGATCACTGATGCAGGAAAAAAAAACTTGTAGGAAGAGTTTAAAAGGATTAAGCTAGTCTGTTTTTAATCACGTGATGTCAGACCTAAAAGGAAAAAAGAATCATTAAGGTTGTCCAATACGTTAACATTGAAGCCTATCCTTAGGATAGGTCATCAATGTCAGATTGGCTAGGGTCCAATACACGGCACCCTTGTCAATTGATTGGTCTCAGTAGTGATGGTGGTAGCAGGTGGTCAGAAATGCTCAGTTCCAGAGCTGCGCTGTCTTCTGATACTAGCCGTAGCAGGTTACTTCACATAATTCGCCTCCTATTCAAATAAATAGGAGGCGGATGTGTAGTAACCTGGAACGGCCACCATCAGAAGACTGAGCAGCTCCGGAACTGAGCATTACTGGCGACTTGCTACCGCCACTAGCACTATGGCCATGTGCGCACATCTGCGTTCTGCCGTGACAAATATTCCGCAACGTTTTGTCACTGCATGTGAGTTTCAAAACGCTGCCGAAAAGCTGCGTTTTAGAATTATTTTGAATGCGGAATGGATGCAGAATTTAGCCGAGCTGCTCAGACTCGGGAGGTCCATGGCTCGAGGGGTTTCGGATCTGGGGACGCCGTCGATGCGTTTTAATTAAAAGGAAAATAATAAAATTAGTCCGACTACGCCACTCGCGGTGCACGGCCAGGGATGGTATGGCCGCCGCTGCCGGTCCACTCTGGGGATGATGGATGGGGCAGCGTGGATGGTGAAGCCCTCTGCGAGTAAGGCTTTTCCCTAGAGGTAGGTAGGGATTAACATGGAGGCGCAGAGAAATAACTCAGTCCAGACAGGGGAGTGTGTGCCGCCCTAGCAGCAGTCGGACTGCTTGGTAGACACTTCGATGAAAAGGGGGATTATTTACAGGGGAGAATATTCGTGACGCCACCTGCAGTGTGTGGTACTGAGGAGTACCGCCGCTGCTGTAAGGGAGTGCCGGGGCAGATGGTGTGGGGCAGCCGTGATGGAGATTCCCTCCGCAGGTAGAGAGGCCTCGGGACTCAGGGTAGAGAAAAGGTTGGAACAGTCTATGGGCCCTCTTGGTGTTGGATGGGGAAAGGTGCAAAGGAAGTCTATATTGATATTGGGCCAGCAGGGTGCTGGGGAGCCAGGGTACTCACTCCGGTGTGATGACGCATTCAGTGGACACAGACTCTGAGGTAAACCAAGTCTCTGGGTATCGCTGCCCTTGGTGACACCACGTCCAGTGGTCCCTTTCAGTGATTCTGTGGTGGACTGGAGCCTTCCTCCATACACTGTGTACTCTGTGTGTCCCTAGCCCTGTTAGCTTGAAACCTCCGGGTCCCGTCCCTCTTTTTACTGGGGACCTGCTCTTAGCAGCTGGCACGTGGGATTTTTGTGGACTGCTCTGTGAGGGAAGTCCTATCCCTCCGTTGTGCTGACACCGCTAATCTCTGAGCCGTTGCAGATAACACGTGAAGCTACTACCCACTGCAGGCTAATTGCCGGGCTGTGTGAAGCTACTTCTCGACTTAGGGGCCTGTCCCCCGCTGTGTGCTCGGCCTCCAGACCGGTTACTGTGGATCCGATGGCTGACTGTCTTCTTGACCCGTCCATCCCTGTCCTCCAGTTTCCCGCGACTGGGTCTCCGTCTCCTCAGGCTCAGGCCACCGTCTGCGACCCAGCCAGACTCTCCTCAGGGAGCTCCTACTTCCTCGGTCCTCTCTCTTTGACCGTTACTCCCAACTGACTAACTCCTCCCACCAGCCAGTCTGACTCATAGGTGGGCGGTTCCTTTCCCAGCTGGAACCACGCCCCTGGTGTGCCTGACAAGTGTAGTGTTTGGGTGACTAGGATTTGTGCTGTTGGTACAGAATCACTGTTGCGGACCCTGGAACCAAGGAGGGTGGGCCCTGCACCAAGGATAGAGAGTAGTGCAGTTCCCTGTGACACCCTGGACTAGTCCAGGGGCGTCACAAGTGCAGTTTGGTTGCTTTTACTTAAAGCTGGGTTCGCACCCTGGGGACGTGCTGGATCCCAGGTGTGCCTTAGTCCTGTGTCCCTGTGCCAGCCGACCTGGTGCCACTCGCCCACCGATGCACACGTGTGTGAGTGTGTGTGTGTGTGTGTGTGTGTGTCCTCCCTGGCTTGAAGCACCCGGAGGTCCGTCTGGTGTCTGGGTCCTGCCGCAGGAAGCTTGGACTATTTAAGGGAATATGTCCCGGTCCTCCCTTTGCTGCTGATGCCTCAGACGTTAGTGGTGGCAGATGAGTCCTGGAAACCCACCCGCCTGGCAGAGTTAACAGATGGATTGAAGTCCCAGTCTGTTCTGGGATCTGCGCCCCATGCGTGGAAAGTATTGCGAGCCTCCAGCTACTTTCTCACCTGAATGGCTGATGTTTCTTCTCAGGTCCTGGCAGTGTCTTTACTACTACTCCACTGGCTTTCTTATTCCTCACTCTCCTTTCAGTTTCCTTCTCTTTCTCTGTGTCTCAAGATTCCTTTGTCTATCTTGACACCTGTTCTGTCAATCTCTCTTTTCCTTATGACTGTTCACTTCAGACTCTTCTCAACCACCTTCTCGCTTTTCTCTCCTCTTTTTCAGTTTCTACCCATACACCCCAGGCCACTCGCTCCTCCCCCAGGTGGCTGTCTTTTAGCTCACAGTGGCCAGCCCTGTCACCTGGTTCTAAGTGTAAGTGTCCTGGTGTGCTGGTGTGTGTTCTGACTGACACAATTATGTAGGATCCGAGCTGTTACAGTGAGGTTACCTTGTTTGGTGACACCTGGTTACCGAAGGGGCATCACACTGGCTACAGTGGCCTGTTAGACCATGCAATGAGCATGGTCTAAAAGGCATTTAGTCAGTGTCACAGTGACAGGTGGAAGGTATTGCAATGCTGGTGAATTGCAATAACATTATACCAGTGATTACAGTGATAAACGTTAAGTTTCCACATAATGACTAAGTAAAAAAGTCAAGGAAAAAAAAACCATACCTAAAAATATGTATATTTATGTAAAAACAAAAATAAACGAGAAAAGTACACATATTTGGTATCGCTAGGTCTGGAACAACCCAATCTATAAAACTGTTATACTAACCCCTTTAGTGAACTCCATAAAAAAAAAGTGGCATAAAATTATGCATTTTCGTCATACTGCTAAAAAAAGCTGAATAATACACGATCAAAAAGTTGCATGTAAATTCAAATGGTAGCGCTGAAAATGCAATCTTGTCCTGCCAAAAACAAGCCAAGACTCATCTCAGTCAGAAGAAAAAATAAAAAAAAACTATACGTCTTCGAATAGAGATGCAAAAGCAATTGTTTTTTTTCTATAAAATTACTTTTATTGTTAAGTATTAAAAAAAATTATATAAGGGCTCATTCAGACGACCATTCCATTTGTCCTGGTCAGTTCCTGTTTTTTTTGCATACCTACTGACAAGACCATCTTTTCAGTGTGTTTTGTGTGGGATCAGATGGCACATGGAAGCACCTCAGTGTGCCATCAGCTCCTACAAAAACACATCGGATGCCATTTGTCCATTCCGTTATTATAAAGCATGTCCTATTCTGTTCTGTAATTGCGGATCATTACAAGACAATGGGTCCGCAAAATCCCTGGAAGCCACACGGAAGCACTTCCGTGTAACTTTCATCGATTGCCCCTGGAGTCTGTGTCCCACTCCCCCGCCAACCTCGAGCAGCCACAGGGATGACAAGTGCCGACATCAGGAGGTTAGTCAAGTTCATTACCTGCAATGATTAAATCCGCTGCACTCCTGATGTCAGCAGAGTTGCAGCTCGCAATACCTCGCTTGTTAACATGGCGAACAATGGAAGTCAGTGGCGAGCGCTGATGTCACGAGTTAAGCGGAGTTAACACCGCAGGTAATGTACTTAGCTAACCTCATGACATTGGCACTTGTCATCCCTTGCGGTGACCTGGCCTGTCCTATTCATGTTAGCTCAGGTCACTGCACTGCTCTACCTAACAATAGGGAACATTCTGTCCTTCATTGACTGGGACAGTGAGTATGGATTGCCGTGGGACTTATTGGATTACTCCGGACCCGGATTTGATTTTTCTTTCCAAAAATTGGTTAAAAGAGGGAATGTGTTGGGGAGTGTTTTTCAAATAAAAATTTGTTGTCCATTTTATTTTTTATTTTTTTTTTATTACTGACTGAGTTAGTGATGTCAAGTGTCTGATAGATGCCATGACAGCACTAATTCCAGGGCTTGATGCCAGGTGACATTATACAGCTGATATCAACCCTATATATTACCCAGTTTGCCACCACACCAGGGAAACTGGATGAGCTGGTGCAAAGCACCAGGATTGGCGCATCTAATTGATGCCGCACTTCTGAGGCTGCTTCAGTCTGCTATTTTTAAGCTGGCTCTTTTCTGGAACCTTAAGGGCTCTGCCAATGTGACATGGCACCCCAATCCATTATTTTGTTTACCCAGGAGAAATTGCACAACAAATATGAACCATTTTCTCCGTTTTCCCTTGAAAAACTGCAAAATGTGGGGTTAAAGCAATAATTTGTGAAGGAAAAAAAAAAAAAAAGTAAAAATTTACATTTTTTCCTTCCACATTGCTTAAATGCCTGGCAAACACCTAAACTGGTTACAAACTTCTTGAATGAGGTTTTGAGTAATTTGACAGGTGCAGTTTGGGGTATTTATTTTGTCACATTGGCCCTTCCAAGGTATTTCAACTGTGATGGAACTGTGATGGAACAAAACTGGCTTTTAACTCTTCTAATTTCCTAAATAAAAAACAAAAAATTATGTTTAAAAAATGATTAAGCAGACATATAGTAAATGTTTTCTGTTAACTATTTTGTGTGGCATAACTATCTGGTTTATGGGCATAAAAAAAAAATGTGTTCAATATTTTCATAAACACAAATCATATGGACCAAATGTTATCACTAGCATTAAGTACAACATGGCAAGTTATTACCACATAAAGTGACACTGGTCAGAATTAAAAAGATTGGCCTTGTCAGGAAGATGAAAACAGGCTTGGGGTTAAGTAACTGACTGGCAGAGATGCCAAGAGTCATAACCCCACTGATCTTTTGTTAGCCAATTACAAGGACAAAAGTCTGAGCAAATTTTTTTAATGTGAGAATTCAACTGAGTGGGTTTTGAGCCTTACCACTGACACAGGAATAGACAATCCAAGAGAGGTGTAAACTCTTCAGTCCACAGATCCCTTTTCAGACTAGGGACTAGGGATCTGACTCAGATTTGTCCTTGCCTAAACCGGGAGGTTGGCACCCATAAATACGCAATGGCGCCCCCACTCAAAGTCAGCTGACCCAAATGTCCTTAACTGTACCCTTAACTATAAACAAAGAATAACATAAAACTACAATAACAGTAAAGGAAGTGCACACAAGCAGAGGGTGAGACACAGGGCTAAGAGCGTGTTTACACAGTCATACAGGGAAGATGTAGGAAAATGAAAGAAACCCAAAAGACTTATGGAATATGTGCAAACCCCCCTAATTCTAAATGTAACAGAATGGGAAGAATGCGGGGAAGGGAAACTCACAAACAAACTACAGGGCAAAGCAAGAGAGATAATTCAGCAAGAATATCTTAACTGAAGAGCTGCGAAAACAAACATCCATTTTTCTTGGAATGTAGCCAGCAATGAAGGCATGTGTGTTGTGAATGTTTTTCAGTTTGGGGCTCCCTCTTGTGGTCAGTGCTGGCGGTGCAGTTGATGTGTGGAATGAAAGCCACACACCTGTGGAGGACTGGCAATCAGGGTCAGATTGGGCTATTTAACTGAGTAGTTTTGTCTTGTTACTTGCCAGTGGTCAATGTCTCCTGTGTGTAAAGGACATTCTGTAACCAGCTCTGCTCACTACCAGAACTCCTCTTAGATACGTGGTCTTTGTACCGCTGCTGTTTGTTTTCCACTTTCTTGTTTGTTTTTTCTGCTTTGATACCAATGCTTGATTTCTATTTTGTATGTATGGAGTTCTTGGTGGAATGGGATCAATCCCTGCTGAGAGTGTCTGTATACTTAGCTCCATGATTCTGCAAGGTATTGTGTTTGTCATGATTAGTATTAATTCAGTCCCTCATCTGTATTAGTGTTTTTGGATCCCAGTAACATCAGAGTGCTGATACAGTGGGGGAGAGGTTGTGTAATCTCAGGATTTTTCCATATCAGAAGTGCTGGTTTATATAAGGGTTTTTACGGCTGCAGACAGTTGTTCTTTCCTATCCTTTTCTATAAAGATAGTTTGGGCCACACCTTTGCTGAAATCTGTCTTTTCTAGCTTTGTATTGTGTTTTTCTATATCACCGTAGCCTTTACATGTGGGGGGCTATCTATCTTTGGGGACTGCTCCAAGGAAGATTAGCTTTCCTATATCTCTATCTTTGAGATTATATAGTTCTACAGCTTTGTCGAGGCGTCCAGGTCATCAAAGGCACGCCCCACGGCTACTTCTAGTTGTGTGTCAGGATTAGGTCTACAGTCCGTTAAGGTTCCAGCCACTCTGTTACCTTTTGGGATTCTGCATTTTTTGATCCTCCTCGTCCCTGAATCATAACACATGTGCATGGCAAGTATAAATAGCCCCTCTCAAGATGTGATAGGGCAAACAAAAGGAGGAGGTGAAAACACCTAAATAGAAATAAAGGAAAGCAAAGCAAAAGAAAGGAAAGACAAGAGAACTATCAGCAATTGCACAGAGACAAAAACAGGCTGTGGTCCAACTGAGAGGGAAACCAACCACACAACAAGAGGTCACTGGATTGAGCTCCAGAGTCGAGTCATGACAATACAAATATACCTTAATGTAACAGTTTTATTCTAAAATGGGAATGGCCAGGTGGGCATATCTCTTTGAAAAGCTTGGTTTACTCTTATGTTAAAAAGTGAACATAAAAAAGCCATATTCCATCAAAGATACCCAGCCAGTCTTATACGTCATTTTCTAGTCATCTGACCACTGCAGCCAATCAGTTGGTACTTGTTGCAGCCAATAATTGGCCACAGAGGTTACATGCCAGTACAACCAACAGAGGACACACAGAGCTGGTCTTTGGACCTATTGCTTTGAACTTATGAATGAGACAGTTAAAGCCAATTAGTGCCCTTAGTGATCAGATTCCCCTCTTCGACAGAAGAAGAAATAAGGAGACTTGCAGGAGACCAGGACAGTGCAAGAAATTGGTTGGTTGGGAATACTTCACTATTCTATTTTAATCCTATGTCGGACACTTATGGGAAAAAAAAGCTGGACACGCCCTTAAGTAATTTTTATGCAGTTTTTTCTTTTAAAGTTGCCTACAACATGTTCCAAACATTTAGAACTTGTTCATGTTCTTCTGCATAGTTTGACTCTCACTTGTGTTTTCAGATTATTTCATACAGACTTGTGGGTATTCAGGTCAGGGTTCTTTGGGCCCTACGATCTGATACAGAACTCCTTGTTCTTCCGTTTAGTGAAAATAGTTCTTTAAGACCAACAGTAGATTTTTGGCAGCCATTGTACTGCTGGAGAATAAAATTGTGATTGTTCCATTCTCGTATTCTGAGAATGTGTTTGTACTCCGCAAGGGAAATTTTAAAAACTATAATAAAAACACAGTGCCAAACCTGAAGGCTAGAGATGAGCGAACCAGAGGTTCGTTTGTCAACCCAATCAACTTAAAAAAATCAAGGTTCGGGTTCAGGGTTTGGATGCTTTATGTGCGAACTTAACTCGGGTGAGCAATGCTGTGCTCAGGTACGCTTGGTACTCAGCCCTATGTAAGCTGCTTGCAGTGTTTGAACGGTCCGCACTGGGGGTAATATCCGCATGATTAAATGTAGTGTGCAACCCAGAAAAAATGGTTTGAAAAAGACCACCTACCCTCCACCCAAAGTGATCCGCTTATGGCTGGCTATTTGTGAGTCTGAGACTCAAACTGCCAATCAGTTACTAACCCTGGGGTTTGGGTATAGCTCAAGCCGGTGGAGGTTCAGCTCATTTGCTGCCTTCAAACCGAACCTCCACGGAACTGCTCACCTCTACTGCAGGCAACATTCAATGTGTAGCACTTTACAGATCTTCAGACAAAGATTCTTTTTAATCTAAAACTGGTAAGACCTATCAGTTCAGAGCACTGGTCGTCATTGTGCAGCACACCAGTAATTTCAGGTTTTCTTGTGGCTGAAATCTGCTTTAATCTGTACAACTTGTTAGAAACTGTTCAAGGTAGGAAAATGGCAAGTCTGCCAAAGCAGGAGTCGCTCTTCATAGCGGTTTTCCCCAGTAGAGGACGAGAAACAAGATTTCTCTACCAGATAACCATATTTACCATGTTTCCACCAAGCCCAAGATTAGTTTAGCGAATAGGTGACTATTTAAAGTTATATCACAAGACCCTAAGCGTCACTGATGTCTTTCAGTAGGCAATGTGACCTGTTGTTCAACATTTTTTTGGGACATTTGCCAATCTTCAGGTATTGTGCAGTTCTGCTTCGAAATCGGTTTTAAATGTTCCATCTTGGTTCCATTAAGAAATAAAACCTTCTAATTTCCATTATTTATATTTTTATTGCTTTAGTTTTCCATATAAACAGGAAAAAAAGCTTCAATCCAGGTGGAAATATTTAAACATTACTGATGTAAAGCAATAACTTTAATCTTCAGTATGGCAATAACTGCGCCGTGTGGATTAATAAAACTATTGTTCCTCTAATTTATATAGAACAATTTACTGTAGTCAAATCAATCTCTCCAGTGTCTGCATGCCGAGAAAACATATTGGTCTACGTTTACAAAGTGGAGGAAAAAAAAAAACAATATTATTTTTTTATAATGTTTATTTGGAACAGTAATTAGCTCTGTAGAAACCCTTAATGGGAATAAATCAAAACCACTAAATATTTCCCATTGGTTGTACTAGATGAGATGAGTTTTCCGAAGAGGAGGTATTAAAAGTATTAAGGTACATTAATTAGATCCAAAAAGAACACTGGTTCCCGATCGGCCCACATAAACATACTGATGGGATGGACCTTGAAGAAGTTTCTTGGCGAAAACAAGCTATGACCTATTTGCAAAAGAAGTGATAACTTGTTGGATGAGGAGGATTCAACCGCAGGGACCCACACGGACGAGGCAATATTAACCCCATTAGAATGGAACGTTAATGAACAGCTTCGATTGATTCTCCATTCATTCCCTGTAGGGCTGTCAAGCACTGCAATTAGCGTATTTTACTAGCACCCCTTAGAAAATGAATGAAGTTTTGTTCAGTAATCATTAAGGAATAACGTTTGGAACTCCATTCTATGTCTGAACTGGGTGCAAAAAACCTAAAAAACATCACTATGGGGAGATAAGGTATGCACACCAGTGACTATGGAAGGGGAATACATGGAATAGCAGAAACTGCTGTGTGAATACTGACATGAAAAATTCAATAGCTATTTGTAAAAATGAAATGTGAAAAATGAAACCTGCATTACTGCCATGAATATATGAATAAAGAGAAATTTAGCTACTGAATTGATCAATGCAGAAGAGCCCCAACACTACGCCAAAGTATTTCTCTACGTTGGGGTCCCTAGCTTGTGTGTGTCCTCTCATGCAGTTAAAAAACTTACCGTGTATGGGACGCTGAGACCCAGGCTATATATGCGTATAATGTGGATTGGCAATAGGTGTGTATGGGGAGGGTTCACAAACGAAAAACTACTAACATTTTTTGCACCCAGTTCAGACATAGAATGGAGTTCCAAACGTTATTCCTTAATGTTAGTAGTTTTTCGTTTGTGAACCCTCCCCATACACACCTATTGCCAATCCACATTATACGCATATATAGCCTGGGTCTCAGCGTCCCATACACGGTAAGTTTTTTAACTGCATGAGAGGACACACACAAGCTAGGGACCCCAACGTAGAGAAATACTTTGGCGTAGTGTTGGGGCTCTTCTGCATTGATCAATTCAGTAGCTAAATTTCTCTTTATTCATATATTCATGGCAGTAATGCAGGTTTAATTTTTCACATTTCATTTTTACAAATAGCTATTGAATTTTTCATGTCAGTATTCACACAGCAGTTTCTGCTATTTCATGTATTCCCCTTCCATAGTCACTGGTGTGCATACCTTATCTCCCCATTGTTCAGTAATCAGACCTGATGCTCCATTTTGTAACTGGGACAAAAGTGCCCTATCGGGGATACAAATTTCCTGTTTTGCCGATCGGTGCATGTCTTGGCGGTCAGTCAGTTATAACTTATTCTGCAGATACAATCCCTTTAAGTATATGCACCAATTACAGAATTACTGTCACACAGAGAACTAATTTAGGACACGATTATACTAGGAGATCAAATGCAAAGTACTGGTATTATGTCAGTAATTTTAGCAGTAATATGTGTAGTATATAGTGTTTCAACATTATTGATTCACATAACGTACATTTACTGTGGATAAAGTTGCACACTGCCACACAATAGTACTGTCACACGGTGTCTGGCTCAAAACTCAGAGTGTCAGGACTACTTCTGACGCTGTTCACACAGCAGAGTCAGACACTCCACACAATGCTGCTTTTGAGTTTCACAGACAGGTTCAAGCGCCGACCAGCTGTGCTCATTAGTAATCGGGCTTGCGGGAGTTAATTTCTGCTAGCCTGTGGATTACTGCTTGTGTAAGGGTGGAAACACATCTATGCGAGTAAAATCGGTCCGACTGGGCTGAAAAATACTCGGCTGATTTTAGTTCACGTTAGGTGCGAGTGCAACGCAAGTGCGATGCTTTTTGCTCGCGTGTGTGTTGCGATTGCGATGCTAGTTTCATGCAACATTTTAATTATATAAAAGCTATTACACATGTGTCATTTAATTAACCTATGGGAATGTGATGTCACATTCATCTGTTGAATATTTAATGTGCGAAGTTACTGCCACACTCGCAAATGTGAACGCTGGTGCGCGTGTGTGATGCTACTTTTAATCCCCTTCCATAGGAAATCATTGGGACAAATGGTGCGAGAAACTCGCAAAAAAGCAGCATGCTGCGATTTTTTTCTCAGTCCGATTTGGACTGAGAAAAAAATCGCAGATGAGAGCTGAATCATTCACTAACATGTGTCCGATTCCAATGCTAGTTTTTCTCGCATTGCTCTACTGCAAGAAACTCGCAAGTGAGAAGCAGCCCTTACATGTTGTAGGAGACCTATCACAGTTGCCTCCACTCTTTTTAAGATGGTGGAGCCTGGTCTGATAACTTTTTCATTTTTTTCATCCACATAGCCATATGTGTGCTTATTTTTTTGCAGGACGAGCTGTACTTTCTTGTGGAACCATTCATTTCATCAAATGAGGAAGGT
Organism: Anomaloglossus baeobatrachus; assembly: GCF_048569485.1. Classification (NCBI taxonomy): domain Eukaryota; kingdom Metazoa; phylum Chordata; class Amphibia; order Anura; family Aromobatidae; genus Anomaloglossus; species Anomaloglossus baeobatrachus. The sequence goes on along the minus strand of NC_134358.1, from coordinate 442,388,273 downwards.
GATTTGAACTTTTATATAATGGAGTTTAATTTTCATATGTTTGAAACTTTTTTTTTTTCTTCACTTTTTCTGTATCAATTAGTTCCCTTAGAGGACTTGAACCTGCGATCATCCGATTATTTGTACTGTACACAGCAATATTAGAGTACTGCTGTGGATAGCAAAAATCAAGGTCTCTTACGAACGCTAGCCACAGGCTGACTTTCACAGGAGAACGGTCATACAGGCACGGTGGCCTTCATCAGACTGCAGCAGTCACTGCAACCCATCGGCACCACACGATCGAGTCAAGGAAACACCAATGGGTGCATGGAATTATATGCTCCGCTGCCAGCGCACAGTAAATGCCACGGTCAAAATTTGACACCAGCATTTAAACAGAAATTATTACCAAATATAGATCAATATACAGCAAAGTGGTAATAAATTAAAATTTAACTTTTAATTAAATCTATTAAAATCGACTCAAGGTCTAATATTCACCCGTGCAAAAGTGCAATAACCACATAAAATGGACAGACACAGACAAATTGGGTATTCAATTCCAGGAAATATTCAGCGTATAGCAAAACTTCACCGGAGAAACTAAATCAGATATCATTTACTCCTATGGTACCTCACTATCAATACTCTTGTCCAAAGGGTAGTGTAATTTACACACAATATCTGATTTTTTAGTACCTCAAATTGCTGTTTTACATCTGGCAGAAATAGGGTATCATAGTTCGACCCATCCTCTCTGGCAGAAAAAAAAACATGGATGTTACCTTAACCCCTTCACGACCACGGGCCGTAAAATTACGTCCCTGCGGTCATAACCTTACAGCCCGCGGTCTGCCGGCAGCATCATGCTGCGATCAGCACACATCTCAGCTGATTTTCACAGCTGAGATGTGTGCCTGCTAGGCACGAGCAGAATCGTTATCTGCTCATGCCGTTTAACCCCTTATATGGCGCTGTCAATATGTGACAGCGCCATTATAGGCGCGATTGCGGTAAAATTTTACTTACCACCCGATACCGGAAGTCACGTGACGCGATCACGTGACTCCCGATAGTTGTCATGGTAGCACAGGGTCATGTGATGACTCCTGTACTACACCTGACTTGCTTTCACTTTCGCTGTGCCAGCGGCACAGAAAAAGAGAAAGAGAGCGTATCTGCTGTTTACAACCTTGTAGCTGTGATCAGCAGATACTGCAGAGCGATCGGATTGCTGATCACATTAGCCCCCTAGGGGGACTAGTAAAATTAAAAAAAAAAAGTTAAGTTTTAAAAAAAAAAAAACAAAAAAAAAAAAACAAACCTGAAAGTTCAAACCACCCCCTATTCGCCCCCATTGAAAATTAAAGGGTTAAAAAAATAAAAAATATACACACATTTGGTATTGCCGCGTTCAGAAACGCCCAATCTATCAAAATATAAAATCAATTAATCTGATCAGTATACGGCGTAGCGGCAAAAAAATTCCAAACGCCAAAATGACGTTTTTTGTCGCCACAACTTTTGCGCAAAATGCAATAAGAGGCGATCAAAACGTAGCATCAGCGCAAAAATGGTACCGTTAAAAATGTCAGCTCGAGACGCAAAAAATAAGCCGTCACTGAGCCATAGATCCCAAAAAATGAGAACGCTACGGGTCACGGAATATGGCGTAAAACGTGCGCCACTATTTTCGGACAAACTTCCGATTTTTTTTTTAACCCCTTATATAAAAGTAAACCTATACATGTTTGGAGTCTACGAACTCACACTGACCTGAGGCATCACACCCACACATCAGTTTTACCATATAGTATTTTCAGTCAGAAAAAGAATGGCGAAAAAAAAAACGGAAAGCGAAAAATCGGCCGGTCGTGAAGGGGTTAAATGGGACATGAGGCACAAGATTATTTCAGCCCAAAGGTAATAACCAATAAAAATGCTCAATGCTGTCCTTTTTCTTCCCAAAGAAAAAGGAGAGCATTGAGCATTTTTATTAGTTATTACCTTTGGGCTGAAATAATCTTGTGCCTCATGTCCCATTTAAGGTAACATCCATTTTTTTTTTCTGCCAGAGAGGATGGGTCGAACTATGATACCCTATTTCTGCCAGATGTAAAACAGCAATTTGAGGTACTAAAAAATCAGATATTGTGTGTAAATTACACTACCCTTTGGACAAGAGTATTGATAGTGAGGTACCATAGGAGTAAATGATATCTGGTTATTGCACTTTTGCACAGGTGAATATTAGACCTTGAGTCGATTTTAATAGATTTAATTAAAAGTAAAATTTTAATTTATTACCACTTTGCTGTATATTTTTCCAGCATTTAAACAGGTTACAGACACAAGGTGAACTTCGCTCCACATGTGGCTGTAAGAGGCAGATGATTGCTGAACATCACAGTCATCATCTGTGGGTGAAAGATGTAGGTTTGACTTGGAAGCCTGCATCAAATTCAGGGAGACAGCACATGATGCAAATGTAACATGACCATTGGGTCGAGTACTGTAGCGGTCATGTGAGGTGTAGTTGTATTGATGAGCGGACCCGGACTGTAAAAGTTGAAATCCAGGCAGGTTTAAAAGAAGCAGAGCACCGACCCCAGGCCTGGAGTTTACAGGGAACTCTGAAAAACCATCCGAATCTGTCCACCTGGGTAATTAAAAAAAAATTTAAAAAAAAGGAAAGAAAATAAGAATAAAGCAAGCGCTTTATACTTACCAGTCTCCGCACAGCCATAACTCTGCTTCCAGGCCTCTCACTCTATATCCGGGGATGCTCATTGTCTTCATGCATATGCAATGCTTCCCCCGCCCATTGGCAGTCCCGGTGTCTCTGATTGGTTGTAGACCGACAGTGCCCCAGCGTCTGACGTGTCTGACTACAACCAGAGCTGCTGTGTTTGTCTAGATTGATGTAAAAATAAATAAATAAAAAAATTGGTATAGGGTCTCCCCATTTTATGATACTGAGCACAGATAAAGCATACAGCTACAGGCTGAAGCCCCCAGCCATGCACTTATCTTGGCTGTGTATCAAAATAAGAGGAACCACATGCATTTTTTTTTTTTATTTAAATACATAATTTAAAAAAAAAACAAAAAAAAAACGGTGTGTAGTCACCCCAATTGGGGTGACCCATGGTTATTGCTCCAGCCTAAAAATAGCAGCCTTCACCTGCCCAGAATTGTCGTATCCATTAGATGCAACAAACCCGAAACTTTACCCGGCTCATCCAGATTGCCCTGGTGCGGTGGCAATCTGGATAATAGCTTACAGCTACTAATAAGCCCTAGATCAGTAAAGGGAGCAGTCTATGAGACCCCCCGTTACTAATCTGTAAGAGAAAAGAGAAAAAAAAAACAAACACCGAAAAAAATCCTTTATTTGTAATAAAATAGAAAAAACCCACCCCTTTCACCTTTATTCACCCCAGGTCCTACATAATACACATGAGTTCTTATGATTATTCCAGCTCTGTTCCATCTGAAGTGACAGTGTGTAGGTATAGCCAACATATATATTAACATAAATTAATCACAATATCACAATAAATATATGTGACAACATTGGGAGTATCCCAGGGTCTCCTCCTTTTGGAGCTGTTACAGTTAGATGGGTTCACCATTGGTTAGTATATACCTTGGTTAGGGCTAAATTTACCTTGTTGGCTCTCCCTCTCGCAACTAGAATATATTATACCTTGATCATTATTATTGCAAGAGAATGGGTTTGCATGCCTGGTATAATATATGATATGGTGACCCATGCTCCAATGTTGTTACATATATTTATTGTGATATTGTGATTAATTTATGTTGCTGCACAATTGTTTAATTGTAGTGTGAATTTTGCACATTGCTGTGATTTATGGAGATACCCTGGTGTGGGTTTTATGGTTTTAATCTTTGTAATTCAATAAAAATCCTATTTATTAATGTATATGTTGGGTGTGCTTCCCGTTGTATGTAGTATCTTTTTCTTCTAAAAATTATTGCTACAACTGCATGTGGCAGCACCCTTGTATTATTATGAAATATAATTGCTGTGCACTTTTTTCTTTAATCAAGTTCGTAGGCATAGAACATGACCGCCAACTGTCATCTTCAAGCAGCGAATGAGCAGCAGTGTTGAGTGGTGATGTCACTCAGGTTATTTGCGGTGACAGTTGGAGGTTTCCACGGTCCTCCATCTATGATCACAGGTAACCTGACCTTAGGTGGCCTCATTGAACTGAGTGACCTCACCTGAGGGGCAGTAACAAAGAGGTATTACTGGATCATCGATGGGTAAAAATATCTACTTTTGTTATAGTTAAACTTCCCAAGTCCATAGAATGAAGACATTTAATCATGGAAATGCCCTTTCAGTCACACAATTATAACCCAATCTTCATTGTTTTTATAATTGTAACATTGCAGTGAAATCTATTTAATTTAATTACCGTATTTTTAAGACCATAAAACGCACTTTTTTTCCTCCAAATTTGGGATGAAAGTGTGGGGTGCGTCTTATAGTCTGAATGTCAAAGCGGGGTACCTGTGGGGTAGGGAGCTGTGGGGAGGGAGCGGCTGTGGAGTGGGATCATAGGAGGCAGGGAGGGTCACTGCTGCAGGAAGCTGGCGGCTGGAGAAACCACGTGTACCCGCTGTTTAAAGTAAAGGAATATTCATTAGCTGCTCCCCGCCCACCTCTCTCTTCAGTCAGTGCCTAGAAGCGGGTATGAGGAGCAGCAAATCAATACTTGTTTAATGTAAACAGCGGACACACGTGGGTGCTCCAGCCGCCGGATTCCTGCAGCGGCTGGGGAGACACTGTCCGCTGTTTAGGAGGCAGGAGCAAGGTGCCGCTGCAGTCATGTCTGGCCTGGAGGAAGTGCAGATCACTGCAGTGTCCGGGCCAGAGCATGGCATACCATCACAGCACAGCCCGTAGTCTCTGTGCTCACATTGCTTTCAGTTTGGTCCTGCCTCTGCACTAGAAACAAAGTCTCCCGTAGCTGAACAAGGACGCGCAGTGATGTAATAAAGAGGGGTGGGCCAGAACAGCACAGAACAGCACAGTGCCTCGCCTCTTCATTACATCACTGCAGGTCCTCGAGATATGGGAGACTTTGCTTCTAGTGCAGAGGAAGGACCAAACAAAGTTAGGTGAGCATCACATCTGTAAAATTAAGGCAATAAATAAATTTAGTATATAAAGGCTATTACTGTACACCTGGATGGGGTTGGATCATTTTATGCGCACACACACACACATACACACACACACACACACCAGGTTGGAGGATCACACACTTAAGGATGGGGAACATACATATTCCACGATGGGGGCCATATCTACATGGAAGGGGCCCAGAATGGGGGATATGAGTACAGAATTTGGGGATATTACCTCCATAACAGCGTCAGCAGCAGACCGCTCCCCCCCATAACAGTGTGTCATGACCACATTTTTTTACTTTAATTTTTCTTTCTATTTTTTCCTCCTCTAAAAAAAGGGTACGTCTTATAGTCCGGTGCGTCTTATAGTCCAAAAAATACGGTATATTATTATTATAATTATATGTGAATCCTTATTCGATAATGGTTTTATTCTAATCAGTAACTACAATGCTTCCAATAAAAGCCACTACAATCATTATGCATATTTGTACGATTTCCAGGACCAAACTCTCACTAGCCTCTTAAAATTAGTTTGCTTGAGAATCCATAAACCTGACAAGTACTTATGAGTTACCGTAATAACTGCAAAAAATAAATAAATAAAATGTGGGCAATACCACCATCTGATTGGCCCTCAAACACAAGATTTGCTTGTTCGTTGGGTGGAGCAGATAATTGTGAACACCCATTTGCTGACTATCAGTGTTTAATGGAACTTAAAAGGGGTTATATCATGATCTCAGTTCAAGAGCACACTGCTCCGCTGTCTCGTGGCCTACCACTTGCTGTGGGGCAGTGCGCTCCTGATTGATTGCCAGTTCAAAGCTGTGGTATATATTTGCATTGTTGGCCCAAACTGTATGTTCTATGATAATGCAAGCAAAGGCAGCTTTGCATCTGCAGAATCAAAGGGGCGCAACGTTACTGGAGCAGGCTGGGTCCAGAAATTGACCAGTCTTCAGAACTGCACTTACAAGCTCTATTTCGAAGAGTTAAGAATTAAAAATCTGTCAATTTTAATAAAAAGTAGATTACAAAGTATTAACAACTACTGTACTTTGAATTTTCCACTTTGCAATGTCCGGGCGGTCCACACATTCATACAGCTGGAGGAGCAGAGAGCCAGCTGTCAGACATAGTTGGACTCCCCCACCGGAGACAGCAGAGTTGGTTTATTACAATCGCCGCCTTCCTGATCACTGTATATACATATATACAGTGCTGAACAAACACTGTGTGATTGTCAAAGTAGAAGCAGCTAGGTCTCATTAGGTCCACATCAGCTCTGCAGTAAAAAAGTATTTAAATGTTGAAATGCCTTTCAAAAGGACTTTACATGACCTTATGGAGGCATAAAGTTTGAAATAAAAGGATTATTATATAACAACAAGCAGAAAAAAAAAAGCTGCCACAAGTCCGAAATGCTTTTCCAATAGAAAAAGAAAACAACATGTCCAATATGTGAAAATAATTGTTGTAAAGGTTCATGGCTAACCACCAAGCTGACAAGATGCATCTCGGGGAAGCTCCAAACAAACCTCCTTTATCTCACAATCTGCCATCGTTATAGAAAAGGAAGCTATTCTGTCTCAGGAGATCCTCTGTATAAATTTACCTTACTTGAGGAGATCAGCCAACTTCACAACCACGAAAAGTGGTGGCCTATATCAAAAGATGAAGTGGAGCCAGGGGCATCAGGGCACCATGAGGACAGCTTCCCTGGCTCACAGAGTCACAGTGGAAAGGTGGAGACACTAAAAGACAATGTAGACACTCACCAGGAATCCTCCTTGTGTGAGGGACTCCTTGCTTGTCTCTGGATAGTGCTGCATACTTTGGAGCTCTGCAGTGGGGTTTAGAAGGTCTTCGGTAGTCCCACATGGGATATGCTGCCTTCATATGCCTTGCAATCCTGGATAACAGTGCTTGTGAATATGCAAAGTTGACCCTTGTGCTTGCTGCTAAGTTTTTCAGTTGCCATTGCTTCTTACCATTTACCATTGTGTGTTTGCTGCAAAACACATTGCTTCCATATAGCAAAATAATCAAAAACAACAAAATACCAGAATCTTTATCCACTCCTCTATTGTGCAACTTTCAGTATTATATTACCATCTAGTGGTGCTATAATTTGTCTACAGGCATTCTATTTACTGTATAGATGTAACCTTCAACACTTAATTAAGGCGCCCATACACATTAGACTTAAGCTGGTGTCACACTAAACGACAGCGACAACGACGTCGCTGTTACGTCACCATTTTCGGTGACGTAACAGCGACCTTGTAAGTCGCTGTTATGATCGCTGCTTAGCTGTCAAACACAGCAGAAGCAGCGATCATAAGGTCGCTGTGCTACATGTTCAGAGAGCAGGGAGCCGCGCTTAGCGCTGGCTCCTTGCTCTCCTGCAGCACACATCGGGTTAATTAACCCGATGTGTGCTGCAGCTATATGTCACAGTTCAGAGAGCAGGGAGCCGCGCTTAGCGCTGGCTCCTTGCTCTCCTGCAGCACACATCGGGTTAATTAACCCGATGTGTGCTGCAGCTACATGTCACAGTTCAGAGAGCAGGGAGCCGCGCTTAGCGCTGGCTCCTTGCTCTCCTGCAGCACACATCGGGTTAATTAACCCGATGTGTGCTGCAGCTATATGTCACAGTTCAGAGAGCAGGGAGCCGCGCTTAGCGCTGGCTCCTTGCTCTCCTGCAGCACACATCGGGTTAATTAACCCGATGTGTGCTGCAGCTACATGTCACAGTTCAGAGAGCAGGGAGCCGCGCTTAGCGCTGGCTCCTTGCTCTCCTGCAGCACACATCGGGTTAATTACCCGATGCGTACTGCAGCCACATGTCACAGTGCAGAGAGCCGGCACTGGCAGCAAGAGCGGAGGCTGGTAACCAGCGTAAACATCGGGTAACCAGGGAAAGGTCTTCCCTTGGTTACCCGATGTTTACGCTGGTTACAGCTTACCGCAGCTGCCAGACGCCGGCTCCTGCTCCCTGATCGCTTCATTTCGTCGCTCTCTCGCTGTCACACACAGCTTTGTGTGTGTCACAGCGGGAGAGTGACGACCAAAAAATGAAGCTGGACATTCAGCAACGACCGGCGACCTCACAGCAGGGGCCAGGTCGTTGCTGGATGTCACACACAGCGACAGCGACGGGACGTCGCTGCAACGTCACAGAAAATGGTGACGTAGCAGCGACGTCGTTGTCGTCGTCGTTATGTGTGACACCAGCTTTAGGTCAGCCAAACCTAAACAGTCTAATGTACATAGGGGGTCTCTCGACTTTCCTCAGATAATGTCTAGGGACACAGAGTTGGAGGAGATAGCCCAAACCATCATTTGTCCAACAGTTAAAGTGTATGGAAAGACATATTCAGTTACATTATGATAAAAAAGCAGTGTCCTAATTTTTTCCTAGATTTCCAATCTAGCAATCGACTCCTACAGCTGAACACTCATCACTATATACTCTTAAGGGGTTTAACTCCAATTTTTCTGTGACTTCTATATATTCCATAAAGCCTCACTAATGGAAAACCAGTTCTGTTCTTATAACTAGAGAGATGCTTTTGTACCTTTCACTTTAGGGGAAGCCATGGCTGGGCAAGCTGGACAAAGCACTCATTTGAGAGCTACCTTGTTCCGGTACAAATACTGCAGAGGAAGTGACTTACAAGGAGAGAAACTCATCCACATGGGTAAAGGTGGCTTTACACACTGCAATATCGCAAACGACATCGCTGTAACGTCACCGGTTTTGTGACGTTATAGCTACCTCCCCAGCGACATTGCAGTGTGTGAAACACATCAGCGACCTGGCCCCTGCTGTGAAGTTGCTGATCGCTACAAATCGTTCAGGACCATTCTTTGGCCCTTTGTTTCCCGCTGTGCAGCAAAGTTTCAGTGTGTAAAGGGGGCTTTACAGCGACTTCGTTAGCGACTTCCCTTTCAAAAAGCTGCTTTAGGCCTGCAACACACATCCGTTTAAAACGTGCGTGTTTGGTCCGTTTCCGTACATACCGGAGATACGACCAAACGTGCACATATGTTTTTTTATGTTTAAAGGCACACGTGCGTGTTATTTGATCTTCCGAGAAATGTCCGTGTGTGATGCAAAATGTCGTTACTACATGTCGGAAGACAGAGTAGCGGGATGAGAATGAACTCGGGTGAACTTCACCCGACTTCATTGTCATGCCGCGGCTCTGTCTGTGTGCCGTGTACTGATTAGCAGTCACCTGTGAAGGATTCACCGGTGACCTCTAATCTCCCGAGTGACTGAAGTGTCCCCCCCCTCTCATACTCACCGATCCCTGATCACCGGCGCTGCACGGCATTCACACTGCTCCGGCGGCTTTTTCTAATTTGAAAAAGCCGGCCGCTCATTAAACAATCTCGGATTCCCTGCTTTCCCCGCCCACCGGCGCCTATGATTGGTTGCAGCGAGACACGCCCCCCACGCTGAGTGACAAGTGTCTCACTGCACCCAATCACAGCAGCCGGTGGGCGTGTCACTATGGAGTATAGAAATAAATAAATAATTAAAAAAAAAAAACGGCGTGCGGTTCCCCCCAAATTTAATACCAGCCAGATAAAGCCATACGGCTGAAGGCTGGTATTCTCAGGATGGGGAGCTCCACGTTATGGGGAGCCCCCCAAGCCTAACAATATCAGTCAGCAGCCGCCCAGAATGGCCGCATACATTAGATGCGACTGTTCTGGGACAGTACCCGGCTCTTCCCAATTTGCCCTGGTGCGTTGGCAAATCGGGGTAATAAGGAGTTATTGGCAGCCCATAGCTGCCAATAAGTCCTAGATTAATCATGTCAGGCGTCTCCCGGAGAAACCTTCCATGATTAATCTGAAAATTACAGTAAATAAAACACACACAACTGAAAAATCCTTTATTAGAAATAAAAAAAACAAAACACATTCCCTGGTTCACCACTTTAATCAGCCCCAAAAAGCCCTCCATGTCCAGCGGAATCCAGGATGGTCCAGCGTCGCTTCCAGCTGTGCTGCATGAAGGTGACCGGAGCAGCAGAAGAAACCACCGCTCCTGTCATCTCCACGCAGCAAATGAAGAGAGCCGTGTGATCAGCTGAGCTGTCACTGAGGTTACCTGGATCTATCGGTGGATGCAGCGGTGGCCGCGAGTAACCTCAGTGACAGCTCAGCTGATCGCGATACTAACCTCAGTTGCTGCGTGGAGCTGACCGGAGCGGCGGTGAGTAGCGAGATCAGCTGAGCTGTCACTGAGGTTACCCGCGGCCACCGCTGCATCCACCGCTGGATCCAGGTAACCTTAGTGACAGCTCAGCCGATCACGCGGCTCTCCATTTGCTGCGTGGAGGTGACAGGAGCGACGGTTTCTTCTGCTGCTCCGGTCACCTTCATGCAGCAGAGCTGGAAGCGACGCTGGACCATCCTGGATTCCGCCGGACATGGAGGACTTTTTGGGGCTGATTAAAGTGGTGAACCAGGGAATGTGTTTGTGTTTTTTATTTCTAATAAAGGATTTTTCAGTTGTGTGTGTTTATTTACTGTAATTTACAGATTAATCATGGAAGGTATCTCGGGGAGACGCCTGACATGATTAATCTAGGACTTATTGGCAGCTATGGGCTGCCAATAACTCCTTATTACCCCGATTTGCCAATGCACCAGGGCATATCGGGAAGAGCCGGGTACTGTCCCAGAACAGTCGCATCTAATGTATGCGGCCATTCTGGGCGGCTGCTGACTGATATTGTTAGGCTGGGGGGCTCCCCATAACGTGGAGCTCCCCATCCTGAGAATACGTGCCTTCAGCCATATGGCTTTATCTGGCTGGTATTAAATTTGGGGGGAACCGCATGCTGTTTTTTTTTAATTATTTATTTATTTATTTCTATACTCCATAGTGACACGCCCACCGGCTGCTGTGATTGGGTGCAGTGAGACACCTGTCACTCAGCGTGGGAGTGTGTCTCACTGCAACCAATCATAGGCGCTGGTGGGCGGGGAAAGCAGGGAATACGAGATTGTTTAATGAGCGGCAGGCTTCTTCAAATTAGAAAAAGCCGCCGGAGCAGTGTTAACGCCGTGCAGCGCCGGTGATCGGGGATCGGTGAGTATGAGAGAGGGGGGGACACTTCAGTCACTCGGGGGATTAGAGGTCACCGGTGAATCCTTCACAGGTGACCGCTAATCAGTACACGGCACACAGACAGAGCCGCGGCATGACAATGAAGTTGGGTGAAGTTCACCCGAGTTCATTCTCATCGCGCTACTCTGTCTGCTGTCTGCCGACAGTTTTCACGGTGGTTTTCATGGTTTTAACGGATGTGTGTTTTAGGCCTGACAACGTCCCCAATGACTAGCTAGGTCGTTCTGCAGGTCCGGATCGCTGTTGCGTCGTTGGCCAGGTCTGCCTGTTTGACAGCTCACCAGAGACTTTGTAGCGATCCCGGCCAGGTTGGGATCGCTGGTGGGATCGCTAGAAAGTCTCAGTGTGTAAAGGGGCCTTAAGACTCACCAAATAATGCAACTAAACTCTTATCCTTGAAACTGATATCTTCCAAATCCATTGCAGACTTGATTGCACCAATGCCTCATACCTCACTTTTTGCAAGAAGCAAACCACTGGGATGGCAATAGCACATAATACTACCTTCCTGTACCTTCAGAATCTCACCCATTTTACGCCAGTGTCAAATTTGGCACAACTAAGTAGGAAAACCAGAGGACGGAACCAGTTTTTTCCTACATAACACACCTTCACCACCTTAATCCCAAGTCAGATCCCGGAGAAGAAAATAGCTTATGCTCTGACCCCCCCAGCTGTGAGAATCCTCTTAAGGAACACAAAGACCAGATCAAAAACAATACAGAATGAGGTATCATTCCCACATCCCTTATCAGACATCCCTGACTATTCATTCTCTGCTTGGAGCTCATAGTGGGCGGTCATGATCCGTGATCAAGCGGTCAGTTCACATGTAGCAGAGCTGGAATCATAGTGGAACCTCATGTGGATAACATCGGACCTGCAAGGGTGTTTTAATAAAGTGGTGAAAGGGTGATTTTTGCATTTTATTTCAAATAAAGGATTTTTTCAGTGTTTGTGTTTATTTACTTTCACTTACAGATTAGTAATGGGGGGGGGTCTCGGATGCCTGTGCCATTACTAATCTAGGGCTTAGTGGCAGCTGTAGGCTGTTATTAACCCCTTATTACCCCGATTGCCACCCCACCAGAGCAATCGGGAAGACCTGGGTAAAGTGCTGAGATTCTTGCATCTAATGTATGCGGCAATCCTGGGCAGCTGCAAGCTGCTATTTTTAGGGTGGGGGGCGGCCCAATAAGAATGGGTCTCTCCCAGCCTGAGAATACCAGCTCCCAGCCATCGGGCTTTATCATGGCTGAGTATCAAAATTGGGGGGACCGCATCCTGTTTATTTATTCAAATAATTAAAAAAAAAAAAAAACAAACGCATGTGGTTTCTCTTATTTTGATACACAGGCAAGATAAGCGCACAGATGGGGGCTATAGCCTGTAGCCACATGCTTTATCTGTTCTGGGTATCATAATATAGGGGGACTCTACGCCAAGTTTTTTAAAATTTATTTTTACTGTACAATATAAACCTGCAGACAGCACCTGTGATTGGTTGCAGGTAGACACTGTCACACAGGCTGGGGGCGCAACTGTCTGCAACCAATCACAGATGCTGGTGGGCGGGGAAAGCAGTGCATATGCATGAGGCTAACAAGTGGCCCCGAAGTGAATGGGCGACCGCAGGAACAGTGTACAGCCGCACCGGAGTCCCGGTAAGTATGAAGCACTTGCTTCATTCTGATTTTCCTTATTCTTTTATTTTAATTTCTTATTTATTTCCTGAGTTGCCGCATCCGAATCAACACCCAGAATCCTGGGCCCAGCATGCAGGCAAGTTTGAAACCGCGGGGATTCGGACTTTTACAGTCAGGATCCGCCCATAACTACTTAAATGAAAAATGCTTCGAAAAATTACCTTAAAATCTGACAATACTACACTCCAAGGAAGAAGCAAGAAAGACTTTCAAAAATGCAATGCAGCCAACAGTCCAGAAATTACAGAAGGCAAATATTACACAGACAACAACTTCTTGTCCAATATGATGACCTGTAGAAGACCTAGGAGAAACATACAGGGCAGAGAATTCACTTCTTCGCCAGCTCTCCTGTCAACATTTATGGCCATTTTCAAAAAATATTTTGTCAGACTTTCAGATTTATCCATAATTAAGACCAAGTTCACATGACCATATAAAAAAAATGAATAAATAGTCAGTTTCATGCACAGTACTCGGACGATTTTCTCTCACTTGTCATCCTTAAGCAACCCGTTGTTTTATAGCAGCCAAAATTAATAACTTAATGGACGGTTCACAGTTTCCTACGTGAAAGAATAGCAATGTATCACTAAATAAACAGATGATATATTGTGGCCCCAAATGGCATTTTTTTTTTGAGCACTCATTAACTTGAATGGACGAGTTTCCTCTGACTAACGAAAGAAAGTAGACCATACTGTGATTTTTTTCCACATGTAGGTTCAGTGTTAAAAAAAAAATTGTTCATCTGCACTGCCCTATTGAATAACATTGCTTCGTATGCGGTCTTTGTTTTTTATTTATTTTTTTTTTTATTTTATTTTTATTTTTTTACAGACCGCAATTGGAACGAAAATAAATCACCTGCAGAATAGTCTATTAAAGTGTCAAAGAAGAAATAATACAAAATGCAAGAAGTTTTTGAAGGGACCAAGATAAAGCTCTTCCTAGACCTCTAGATGAACACTGCATCAAAGAGCAGCTCTAAAAGCCCCTCGTTTCCTACAGAACTGAAACGTCCCACACAGGTGGGGATTTCAATTCTCGCTTATTCTATGACAGGTGGATGTTCGTTTAACTCCACATGACCTACCAACATGCCTGAATAAACTGGACCTGCTACATATACACATGTATTTATGTCAAGATCCTCTATTCCACAACACCCAAGAGGGAGACCATGCACTGGATCAGGACGTATCTGAGAATCCTAGACTTATGCGGGCGTCACGCGAGACAAGCTATCGCGCGATGCATCGTTGGGGTCACGGTTTTTGTGACGCACATCCGGCATCGCTTGCGACGTCATTTCGTGTGACACCTCCGAACGACGCAGAATTGCTCACAAATTGTGAGTCGTGTACTCGTCGCTTATTTTTAAAAAAATTGTTTATTTTTAATGGCGCTAGTTATTCATCGTACCCGAGGGCAGCACACATCGCTCCGTGTGACACCCCGGGAACGATGAACACAGCTTACCTGCGTCCCACGGCTCCCGCCGGCTATACGGAAGGAAGGAGGTGGGCGGGATGTTTACGTCCCGCTCATCTCCTCCCCTCCGCTTCCATTGGCCGGCTGCCGTGTGACGTCGCTGTGACGCCGAACGTCCCTCCCCCTTTAGGAAGAGGATGTTCGCCACCCACAGCGAGGTCACTCAGCAGGTATGTGCGTGTGATGGGGGTTTAACGACTTTGTGCGCCACGGGCAACTAATTTCCCGTGACGCACAAACGACAGGGGCGGGTACGATCGCTCGTGCAATCGCATGATAGATCGTACCGTGTGAAGCCCGCATTATGCTGACCAGAAATCTAGCCGCAATCAGTTCCCTTGTAGGAAATAGGTCCTTAAATTAGATATTAGATGTTTGAGATTCATACAGTGATGGTCAAAAGTATTGGTACCCTTGAAATTGTTCCAGAAAATGAAGTATTTCTCCAAGAGATTTACTTCAATTATACATGTTTTTTTTATACACTTTTATTTTATTTGAGTGTATTGGGACAACACACAAAAAAAAAAAAAAAAATACAACTAATGAGAAATTTTACACAAAACATCTACACATACTTGTGGCAAGTAATAGATGTGGGCAATATGAAAATCACACTTGAAAGTAAATAAAAAAAAGGGAGAAGTCAATCTTTGCATTGTATGTCTGTGTGTTCCATACCAAGCATGGAAAACTGGAGGACTTCAGAACCAAAACTGTTGAAAAATATCAACAATCTCAACGTTACAGGTCCATCTCTAGAGATCTCAATGTTCCTTTATTCACGGTGTGCAACATAATCAACATTTACAACCCATGGCACTTTAGCTAATCTCCCTGGATATGAACAGCAGAGACGAAAAAAAAAAAATGATGAAAGGTTGCAACGCAGGACAGTCCAGATGGTAAAACAGCAGCCCTAATCAAATTCCAAGGAAATTCAAGCTATCCTGCAGGCTCAGGGTGTGTCAGCCCAAAGTTTGTCAACATTTGAATGAAATTAAACGCTATGGCAGAAGACCTGTCTGTCTGAATGCGTCGGAATTAACATCTATGATGGCGACAGGGGGAGGAAGGCCAGGTAGGCAGACAGGGGTGGGAATAGAAAGCAAAACTCAATCCACATATTCCTTTCCTGTTGCACCTGTCAATCAAATAGCTGTGCATTGCTGGAACTTTACTTGCACATATTTCTGAAATAAAACATCCATTCTCAGAACAAAAGGTATGCTTACATTCAGTATCCTAGTGCCAGTATAGCACTGGCTTTACTTTATATAAGAAAATCCTCACGATTGGTTCTCTTTAAAATAAAATCCTAGATGAACTTACACAATTTATGCACTTACACATTTAATCTCACTGTCCAAGCACTAGTAAATACGTTAACAAAACTTTTCTCCATTGCTTATAACATGAGCTAGGAGATAAATGGAGCCATATGCTTGTGCATGCGATATGATAGAAAGGAGCAGTTTTATTTATCAGCTATATCAAACAATCAGGAGTGAAGATCAATCTAACTGCTCTATCTGTACCGCCCTCGTGCCAGCAGCTGGGCTGCTCGGAACCGGATCCACGGTGGTTCGAGGGGCATTCGGACCCGGGGGGGTCTCGCGGCAACTCGAATAGAAATAAGAGGGTTATTTACAGGGGGTATTCTATGGAATAGTTTGTGACGCCACCTGTGGTGTGTGGTAAGGTGGAGTGTCACCGCTGCGGCTAGGAGTACCCGGTGGCACTGGAGTGGGCAGCCAAGTGTTTAACCCCTCCACGGGTAGGGGGAATGTACCAGGACTCTGATGATGACAGGGAGGTACCATTGGGGAGGTAAGGGTTACTTGCGTACTCAGTCCAATAACGCTGACACCGACAACTGTAGTAAACCAAAGTTCTGGACACCGCTGCCGCTGAGGGGGAGCACGCCAGGGTCCCATTTCAGTTGGTGTTGCCTGTTGATCTGTGACCTTTCCCTTGGCACCTTGTTAGTCACTGGTTGGTCTCTGTAGCCTGAAACTAGTCGGGTCCCGCTCCCCAGTATGGCTAACTGAGGGAGCTTTCTCTCAGGGTTCGCGCTTGGGATTTCTTGGACCGTTTTAGTGGAAAGTCCTACCCCTCTTGTTGCGCTAGTACCGCGATTTTGGAGCGGGTGGAGAGCGGATCTTGAAGGCTCAGTTCTCATTGGGTAATTTGTCAGGTTGCCTGAAGCTACTCCCTGACCTAGGGTCCACGAACCCTGTTGTGCCCTGGTCCCAGTCCGATGACGGTACAAGGCCGCCAGCTGTCCTCCATGACAATGCCATACCCCTTGTCACGATCCCCTGCGACTGGGGGTTCAGCTCCTACCAGGCCCAGACCAACGTCTGCTACCTAGTACTTCCAAGGAGCTTAGCTCCTGACCTCCTCTCTCCTTCACTTCCAACACTGCACTGGCCTACTCCTGACCCCCCCCTTAACCAACACCCC
The DNA here is from genome assembly GCF_048569485.1 of Anomaloglossus baeobatrachus. Taxonomy (NCBI): domain Eukaryota; kingdom Metazoa; phylum Chordata; class Amphibia; order Anura; family Aromobatidae; genus Anomaloglossus; species Anomaloglossus baeobatrachus. The sequence continues at coordinate 442,371,299 of NC_134358.1, read as the reverse complement.
AAGTGGGCGTCCCATTCCACTTAGACCGTCCACTGATATGTCTGGTGGGTGTGGTGCAGAGAGTGTTCCTAGGATTTTGATTAGCTGGTCTTTGGCAACACCATTTGGTTAGGGACCCGTAACCAAGGAGGAGGTGGATATTGCACAGAAGGGCAGGTTGCACAATAGCCTGTGATGACCTGATAGGTTAATGGCGAAAGGATTAGTGTGATTGTTTATGTGACGCCCTGGCCTAAAGCTGGGTTTACACACTGCAACATCTCAAACGACATCGCTGTAACGTCACCGGTTTTGTGACGCAATAGCGATGTTGTTTGCGATGTTGCAGTGTGTGAAACCTATCAGCGACCCGGCCCCTGCTGTGAAGTTGTAATCGTTACAAATCGTTCAGGACCATTCCTAGGTCCTTTGTTTCCCGCTGTGCAGCATGCATCGCTGGAAAGTTTCAGTGTGTGAAAGACTTTGCAGAGACTTTGTTAGCAACTTCCCTTTCAAAAGGCTGCTTATCAACGTCCCCAACAACCAGCTAGGTCGCTCTGCAGGTCCGGATCGCTGTTGAGTTGTTGGCCAGGTTTGCCTGTTTGACAGCTCACCAGCGACTTAGCAGAGACTTAGGGAGGTCGCTGTTACGTCACAAAACCGGTGACGTTACAGCGATGTCCTTTGCGATGTTGCAGTGTGTAAACCCAGCTTAACACTTTACAACACTTTCTCCACATCTTTCCTTGATAGCGTATGTAGGAAAGTCAGCACTTCCACAGAAAACAGAAGAAAGACTTTCATTGAATCTCCTTTGACTAAAGAGGAGAACCAATCCTTGCCTCCCTGCACTCTGGAAAAAGTCCAAGCCTAAATGGATACATGGCAAAATATAACTAAACCCTAAAAAATACCTTCTGCAAACTCTCATAATGACCTTTAATTCTGTCTGACACACTAACTTACCCTCCTCTTTTTTTTTTTTACATGCTCATATCACAGTCATAACTAAAGAAAAGAAAAGATCCCCAAAAGTGTGCTAGCTGCAGGCCTCTCTCTTGATTCAAACAGATGCTGAATTGCTTGCTAAGCTCTTGTTTTGCGACTGAGAATTGCCAAAATATCCTCAGAAATAATACAAAATTAAGGCTTACATTACCCAGACCCTCTGTTCTATTATTATGAGTTGGCTATTTTTAAGAGTACAAGACTGGTTCAATCATAAAAACTAATAAATATGAACATAAAACAGCTACAAACTAATTTTCACTCAAATTCCATTCCCTCTTTAGGTAGACCTGTCATGATTGGGTTCCGCTCATCAACACTTCCTTATGTGGTTTATATGACAATCACATGTCAATTATAGGTTTCCAGGGAAATACACTTTTCGACCGACAGTCCTCTCGCTCCAATCAAAGATAGTCCACAGTTATCCCTTGAAGGGAACCCCATCTTTTTATCTTCTCCACATTTGATCCCCCCGACATTCCATAGAGCACTGAAAGCTTCTTCATTGAAACCCCACTTAGAATTGGTATACGTGGATATACGCTTAGTACCTTCAATAGAAACACTTAGAAGAACAAAGTGTGACTTTCTCTGCACACAGATCTGACCCCTTTTGAGAAACTATAAAGACTCCAGTGAAGACTATCTCAATTATTTATAATTTATCCCATGATACATTAACCAAGGCTTCACTGACCTTTCTAGTAAGTTAGGAAAAACTCAATTGCACCCTCAGCTCTGCAGAGAAGGCTAATGAGTTCACGCTCGGTCATAAGCTCTCTATACCTTGTGAAGCGCAAAAAAAACCCCTATAAACTAAGCTAAGGGATAAAAATCAGAAAAATTTATTAAGCATCAGATTTCCTATGCTTGCTTTACCTCTTCCCTGCTTTATTGCACATTATGCTTCCTTTTCTTTCCCCTTCCTTTCATTTTTGTTTTTGCTTAAATAACATTCTATAGAAAACTATGGCTTTCCTTCCCATTTCTTTGGAAGCTCATTCCTTTCTAATTTAACATAAAAATTACTAGGAAGCTCAATGTACTTGGTTAACAGGATTGTTATAGATCTTCCAGGCTGCTCCGAACACTCGTTTCACTATACTCTTGCAGGGTAAACAGACTGCCAATCAAGATAAAGGAGCAAAATGCTTGTTAGTCAAGTGAAATGATTTTTAAAAAGGCTAAAAATAAATTAGTAAGAAAAAAGTAAAGAAACTTCAGCTTACCATAGGCAACTGCGCTCCAGGACTTGCAGGTGCTCGTGGTCCTCCAGACCAGCCAGGTTGGTATATAGCTGACAAGAAGTGAAGGGTGGACCAAGCACCACAACCCAGTATATTAAAATATCAAAAATTGATTGGGTATTAAAAATCCAACGGATCCAAACCTTGAGAGAAGACGCGTAAGCGCACCTTACGCGTTTCGGACAATAAATAAAAAAAAGTCCTTAACCATAGGTCTTGATGACCTATGATTAAGGACTTGTTTTTATTTATTGTCCGAAACGTGTAAGGTGCGCTTATGTGTCTTCTCTCAAGTTTTGGATCCATTGTATTTTGAATACCTAATAAATTTTTGATATTTTAATATACTGGATTGTGGTGCTGGGTCCACCCTTCACTTCTTTTCAGCTAAAAAAAAAAAATCATTCATGACGTTGCATCATCTGTGCAAACAGGATTCGCATTGCCAGACCATTGGCAGCCTGTGCACACTGAGCAATCAATTACAGATCATTCAGTAAGCATCGTTTAGCAAACTCTGCCTATGTAAACAGGATTTCGAAGATTGCTGATCAGTTAATATTTACCGATCGATGGTCATTTAGTGCCACCACTCTGTTGCTGTAAACAAAACTTTATTATCTACATCAGTAGTCCTCATTCATTCTGACCTTGAGAGCCACATTCTGCTCCAATAGAGTCGTGAGCCATATTTAGCTTCTGCCCCTCACAGTAGTGACACCCAAAGCACCCCATTACCAATATAATGACAGCCAAAGCGTTCCCAGAAAAATCACCAGACTGATGCAGTATACCAATATCCACAGGTTCCTACCTCCATTTAGATCTGCTCTTCTATGCAGGGCTACTCACAAATGTAACTATCTGTAGATCTGCTCTTCACAGCAGTTTGCAAGACCTGATGCAAATGCACCACACATCATGGGCCCGTGAGCCAAGTGTGACTCCCAAGCAACAGGTTTGGGACAACTGATCTATATGATGTTCATTTACATTGAAACTTCAATAAAAATTGATTTAAAAAAACAAAAACAAATAATAACTATTGTTTACACAGTAACAAAATGTGACCTATATTCTAATGGTATTTATGTTTATAATCAAAAAAGAAAAACAAACATGCCTCTCCCCAATATCTAAAAATAGCAGTAAACACAATATACAGTGCCTTGTGAAAGTATTCGGCTCCCTTGAATTTTTCAACCTTTTCCCACATTTCAGGCTTCAAACAAAGCTAAAAATGTTAACGTTATGGCGAAGAATCAACAACAAGTGCGACAAAATTGTGAAGTTGAACGAAATGTATTGCTTATTTTAAACTTTTTTTAAAAATAATAAACTGAAAATTGGGGCGTGCAAGATTATTCGTCCTCTTTAATACTTTATAGGGCTACCTTTTGCTGCGATTACAGCCGCAAGTCGCATGGGGTATGTCTATTAGTTTTGCACATCGAGAGACAAATTCTTGTGATCATTGTGATCCCGCGTCTGTCTGTGTCGCTGCCTGATTTGCAGCGATAGACAATATTATATATATATATATATATATATATATATATATATATATATATACATATATATATATATATATATATATATATACATATATACACATATATACACATATACACACATATACATATATACATACACATATATATATACAGTTAGGTCCAGAAATATTTGGACAGTGACACAAGTTTTGTTATTTTAGCTGTTTACAAAAACATGTTCAGAAATACAATTATATATATAATATGGGCTGAAAGTGCACACTCCCAGCTGCAATATGAGAGTTTTCACATCCGAATCGGAGAAAGGGTTTAGGAATCATAGCTCTGTAATGCATAGCCTCCTCTTTTTAAAGGGACCAAAAGTAATTGGACAAGGGACTCTAAGGGCTGCAATTAACTCTGAAGGCGTCTCCCTCGTTAACCTGTAATCAATGAAGTAGTTAAAAGGTCTGCGGTTGATTACAGGTGTGTGGTTTTGCATTTGGAAGCTGTTGCTGTGACCAGACAACATGCAGTCTAAGGCATTCTCAATTGAGGTGAAGCAGAACATCCTGAGGCTGAAAAAAAAGAAAAAATCCATCAGAGAGATAGCAGACATGCTTGGAGTAGCAAAATCAACAGTCGGGTACATTCTGAGAAAAGTAGGATTTTTGTGTACTCACCGTAAAATCTCTTTCTCTGAGTCTTCATTGGGGGACACAGGACCATGGGTTATGCTGCTGTCACTAGGAGGCTGACACTAAGTAAACACAAAAAAGTTAGCTCCTCCCTAGCAGCATACACCCCGAGCCGGAGGCGGGCTCAGATCAGTTGGTGCACAAGCAGTAGGAGGAGTACCAGAATCACCATACATAAACACAAGTTGTAACTAAAACAATGCAGCCGTGCAAACAAGAGGTCTATGAACATAAGACCACTGATAAAATAGCAGGCAAATGCAATTGAATCAACCAAAAAACCAAGCAGGGTGGGTGCTGTGTCCCCCAATGAAGACTCAGAGAAAGAGATTTTACGGTGAGTACACAAAAAATCCTACTTTATCTATCGTTTCATTGGGGGACACAGGACCATGGGACGTCCAAAAGCAGTCCCTGGGTGGGAATACCGAAAAACCCGCAGATAGGAAGAAAACAACAACCTCCCTCGGCGGGCTTGCACTATAATTGAATGCTGCCACCCTATTACAGGTGTGCAACTGCTGCCTGCAAGACCTTTCTCCCAAAAATAGCATCTGCCGAAGCTTGGGTGTGTACTTGGTAGAACCTAGTAAAGGTGTGCAGGCTAGACCAGGTGGCGGCCTTGCAGACCTGGTCAGCCGACGCCTGATGCCTAATCGCCCAAGAGGCTCCCACTGCGCGGGTAGAGTGCGCCTTTACCCCCCGTGGCGGAGACTTGTCCCGAATCCGATAGGCCTCTGATATGGCGGAACGGATCCATCTGGCAATTGTGGCCTTGGATGCCGATTCACCCTTCTTGGGACCAGAAGGGAGAACAAACAGACCATCTGACTTACGGAACGGCGCGGTTCTGGAGACAAATTCTAAGTGCACGCACTAGGTCCAGGGTGTGCAAGGACCTCTCCAAGCTGTGAGAGGGGCCAGGACAGAAGGACGGAAGAACGATTTCTTCGTTAAGATGGAACGGGGAGACCACCTTTGGGAGAAACGCGGGATCTGGCCGGAGAACCGCTTTGTCCTGGTGAAAAATCAAAAAGGGGGAACGACAAGAGAGAGCTGCCAGCTCTGACGTCCTGCGAATAGAAGTGATGGCAACAAGAAACACCACCTTCCAAGACAGGTGAGAAAGGGAAGATTCACGCAAGGGCTCGAATGGGGAGCCCTGAAGTGATCCTAGGACTAGATTAAGGTCCCACGGTTTTAGAGGCCGACGGCACGGCGGTGCCAGGTGGGTCACTCCCTGGATGAAGGTCTTAACCTGTGAACGAGCGGCCAGTGGCTTCTGAAACAGGATTGATAACGCCGATATCTGGCCTTTTAGTGTTGCGAGCGAGAGACCCGCATCTAGGCCTGACTGCAAGAATGCCAATAGGGAAGGAAGGGAGAAGGCGAGAGGAGAAGAAATATTCTGCTCTTCACACCACCTGAATAAAACCTTCCACGTGCGGTGGTAAATCTTTGATGAAGATGGCTTCCTGGCCCTAATCATTGTCTGAATCACTCTTGAGGAAAAACCAGCCTTAGCTAGAACCCAGGATTCAATGGCCAGGCCGTCAAATTTAGGACCTGTGAGTTCTGATGGAAGAGAGGCCCCTGCTGCAGGAGATCTGGACGGTCTGGAAGGCGCCACGGAGCGTCTGCGAGGAGCTGAGTTAGTTCCGCGAACCATGCTCGCCTGGGCCAGTCCGGAGCCACTAGGATGACCGGTATCCCTTCCGCCTTGATCTTCTTGAGGACCCTCGGAATTAGAGGGAGCGGAGGGAAGATGTACGGGAGACTGAACTGGCTCCATGACAGGGTGAGGGCATCGACTCCTAAAGCCAAGCGGTCGCGGCACCGCGCTACAAAGTGCGGAACCTGACGGTTGAACCGGGAGGCCATTAGGTCCACGTCCGGAACTCCCCATCTGTCGCAGATCTGGTTGAAGACTTCCCGGTTGAGGGACCATTCTCCGGAGGCGAGGCCTTCCCTGCTGAGGAAGTCCGCCGCCCAATTGTCCACGCCTGGGATGTGTACCGCTGAGATCAGGGAGTGATGACACTCGGCCCAGTGCAAGATCTTCTTGACTTCTCGCATCGCCCCGACACTTCTTGTGCCGCCTTGGTGGTTGATGTACGCCACCGCCGTCGCATTGTCCGACTGGATCCTGACCGGGCAACCCTGTACTAGGTGCCGAAACTGCTGCAAGGCTAGCCGGATGGCTCTTATCTCCAAAATGTTGATCTGGAGGCAACTCTCTCTCGGTGACCATCGGCCCTGCGCCGTGTGATGTCGAAACACTGCTCCCCAGCCCTGGAGACTGGCGTCGGTGGTCACTATCTTCCAGTGGAGCGGGAGGAAAGACCTTCCTGATGCGAGGTTGCGTTGATTGAGCCACCAACGGAGGGAGTGGCGGGTCTCCGGCGAAAGATGAAACCTGCGGTCCAGAGAAAAGGGAGATCTGTCCCACTTCTTCAGCAAGGCCAGCTGGAGGGGCCGGAGATGGAACTGTGCAAAGGGTACCGCTTCCATCGCCGCCACCATACGACCGAGGACTCGCATGCCGAACCTGATGGACACTTGGCGCTGACGCCGGAGAGCGCGGAGTCCTCGTTGTAGGGAGGAGATCTTCTCCTGTGTGAGGAAAACTCGCCCTTGGATGGTATCGTATACCATGCCTAAAAAGGTGATCCGACGGACCGGGATCAGAGAGGACTTCTTCCGATTTATCAGCCACCCTAACCGTGAAAGGGTGTCGATCGTGATCTGAACCCCAAGACGACAGTCCTCGAAGGAAGAGCCCTTTATCAACATATCGTCCAAGTACGGGATGACCATGACACCCCTGGCATGCAGGACGGACATGGCAGCAGCCATGATCTTCGTAAAGACCCTGGGTGCGGATGCGAGGCCGAAGGGAAGAGCCGTGAACTGGAAGTGATCTTCCGCTATCGCAAAACGGAGGAACTGTTGGTGAGAGGTGGCTATCGGGACGTGAAGATAGGCGTCTTGAATATCCAGCGATGCCAGGAATTCGCCTACCTCCATGGACGCGATGACGGACCGGAGTGACTCCATTCGAAACGGCCAAGGTCTCACGACCTGTTCAGAAGCTTTAGGTCGAGGACGGGACGGACAGAGCCGTCCTTTTTGGGGACCACGAAAAGGTTGGAATAGAACCCCTTGAAACGCTCTGCGGGAGGGACTGGTACCACGACTCCGGTTCGGAGGAGGGAGTCTATGGAGTGAAAGAACGCGCGAGCCCGCGCGGTAGACTCGGGAGGGCGAGATAGGAAAAAACGTCTCGGTGGCTTTGCTTCGAATTCTATTTTGTAGCCTGATGTGATGATCTCTCTGACCCAGGCATCGGCGGTCAGGGGGATCCACACATGCTGAAAACGAGACAGACGCCCTCCCACAAGTCTGGCGCTGTTGCGCGCCGACCGCGAGTCACTTGGAGGAACGTCGGCGGTAACCAGAAGAGGATCTCGTGGACTGGCGGGGGCGTGAACGCCAGGCGGGATTGGTCTTGAATGACGGGGTCTTCCTGTCTCTCGGAGGAGAGCGGCTTTTCCGCGGCTGGGGATTGGAGCTGAAGCTGCGAAAGGGCCGGAAACGAGCGGTGGGGCGCCGATTCTGGAAGCGCTTGGGGCGCAATTGGGGGAGAGATGTACTCTTTCCTCCCGTTGCATCGGAGATCAGCTGGTCCAGCCTATCTCCGAAGAGACGCTCCCCTAGGAAGGGCAGGGAAGTTAGTGACTTCTTAGAGGCCGCATCCGCGTTCCAGGACCGGAGCCAAAGGGCTCGACGGATGGCCACATTGTTGCTGGCGGCCTGTGTCGCGCAACTTGCAGACGCCAGGGCTGCATTGAGCAAGTACTCACCCGCGAGGGAAATCTGCGAGGCGATGGGAACCAGGTCCGGATTGGCAGGCATGGCGCGGAGACCGCCGCGTAGCGCGTCCGCCCAGGACATCAGGGCCTTCGCAACCCAAACCGAGGCGAAGGCCGGAGAGAGGGATGAGCCCGCTGCCTCGAAGGCGGAACGGGCCAACCTGTCAATAGTACGGTCCGTAGGGTCTTTGAGAGACGTACCGTTAGTGAGTGGAAGGACTGTGTGAGAAGACAGGCGGGAGATTGGGGGGTCGACCACAGGGGAACCTGCCCAATCCTTTCGAAGACCCTCAGGAAAGGGATAATGCAAATCAATGGACTTACCGCTGGTAAATACCCTGTCCGGCTGTTGCCTGTGGCTGCGCAGTAACTCAGCGAATTCTGGATGTCCGCTGAATGTGTTCTGGGCCCGCTTCACCCGCTTAAAGGAGACCTGGGTGCTCTGAGAGGAGACTGGGTCCACCTGTACCTTCAAGGTCTGGTTTACTGCTTCTATCAGGCTATTTACCATGCGCCGAATATCGGCCGCCTGCTCTGAGTCCTGCAGGGGTACCGCATCGGAATCATCCTCGGAGCAGTCAGAAGCCTCCCTGGAGGACTGACGGTCTGGACCTGGGGATGAAGGTGAAACCTGGGAAGAGTCTGAGGACGAGACCTGGCGGGTCCGTTTCTGAGCAGCAGAGGAGGACCCTGCAACGGGGCTCACCTGCTCCGGGGGCAATTGCGCCGGGTCTGCGGGAATCTGGGCGAGCGTCGGCAGCAGGCGTAGAGCTTGCGCGATGGTCCGAGAAGCCTCAGAGAGGGAATCTACGGACTGGGACAGGGACGCTAGCCAGTCGGGGGGAGGCGGGACGCAGGGCCCTGCAGCATATGGCGCTGTGGCGTCTGCGGTATCAGAAACGTCGGCCGCGGAGTCCTGCGGAGGCTGCGCGTCTGTAGAAGAGACGGAGCATAGTGGGGCGTCCTGACCCTGGGAAAATTTGGAGCTGCAGGAGGAGCATGCAAAAAATAGTGCAAAGGGGGCCTGCTTGGATTGGGTGGGCTTAGCCTTAGGCATGGTGCAAACAGGTACTCTCCCTGGTGGCTGCTAGGAAGGAGACAGGAGAGGGTTAACTCGTCCCTAAACTCAGAGAATGCTACCTAGTGAGGGCTACTCCTTAGGAGCAGAGCTTACCCAGGTCCTGCGTGCTGCCCACTAGTCCAGAAGTGGAGTCCAGGAATGAGCTGGCCAGAAAACTCAGAACGCCGGCGCGCTGCAGCCTCAGGGGACCAGAGGCAGGCTAAAATGGCGAGGGGACGCTGGAGGAGGCTGGGGGAGGAGCAGGATTCCGGCGCGAAAAAAACGGAGGATTCAGAGCCCCCACCATCAGCCAGGAGGCAGAGCAGTGGGAGGATACAGAGGAGACGACCAGCGGCCAATAGCGCTGCAGCGGGGGCGTGGCTAGGACGCAGGAGCGACTAGGCCGAGACCGGGGACTAAATTTATGGAGAGGGCCGGGGGAATGAGCAGTGAAAGTCGGTCCTACCTGCAATCGGCGGCGCCGGCCCAGCGATGGATGCGGTGCAGGCAGTGCTCCCTGGCTCTGCCTGTGAACAGTGCTGCTCGTCCAGGAAGGCTCCGGGGGAGAGCGTGCTGCAGGCAGGGTAGTGGACATCATGATGGGGGTAGACAGCCCCCTTCAGGAGAATGCAGCGTGACAGGGCCCCATCTATCACACACGCTGCGGAGGTTCCATCCCTGCTGTACTCCCCTGTACGCCCTTTGGGGTGATACCTCAGGGCGAATCAGGGGTGCCCACAAAACAACCTGCCCACACGCGCACCCCCGAGAGTGGTACCACGGGGACGGGCGGGGGAGAGGGCCCCGAAGTCTCAAGCCCCTGCGACCCTGGGGAGCGGTACCCACGGGGCTGCGGAGGAAGAGTGAAGCGAATACCTGCAGAGAAGAAGACGACAGGTATGAGAGTGATGAGCGGCGCCGAAATAAAAGAAAAAAGCGCAAAAAAAAACATGGCTGAGGGGGGCCGAGACGGCCCACATCAGCCTCCTACGACACTAAGCTAAAACTGATCTGAGCCCGCCTCCGGCTCGGGGTGTATGCTGCTAGGGAGGAGCTAACTTTTTTTGTGTTTACTTAGTGTCAGCCTCCTAGTGACAGCAGCATAACCCATGGTCCTGTGTCCCCCAATGAAACGATAGAGAAAAAGGAATTGACTGGTGAGCTTGGGAACTCAAAAAGGCCTGGGCGTCCACGGATGACAACAGTGGTGGATGATCGCCGCATACTTTCTTTGGTGAAGAAGAACCCGTTCACAACATCAACTGAAGTCCAGAACACTCAGTGAAGTAGGTGTATCTGTCTCTAAGTCAACAGTAAAGAGAAGACTCCATGAAAGTAAATACAAAGGGTTCACATCTAGATGCAAACCATTCATCAATTCCAAAAATAGACAGGCCAGAGTTAAATTTGCTGAAAAACACCTCATGAAGCCAGCTCAGTTCTGGAAAAGTATTCTATGGACAGATGAGACAAAGATCAACCTGTACCAGAATGATGGGAAGAAAAAAGTTTGGAGAAGAAAGGGAACGGCACATGATCCAAGGCACACCACATCCTCTGTAAAACATGGTGGAGGCAACGTGATGGCATGGGCATGCATGGCTTTCAATGGCACTGGGTCACTTGTGTTTATTGATGACATAACAGCAGACAAGAGTAGCCGGATGAATTCTGAAGTGTACCGGGATATACTTTCAGCCCAGATTCAGCCAAATGCCGCAAAGTTGATCGGACGGCGCTTCATAGTACAGATGGACAATGACCCCAAGCATACAGCCAAAGCTACCCAGGAGTTCATGAGTGCAAAAAAGTGGAAAATTCTGCAATGACCAAGTCAATCACTAGATCTTAACCCAATTGAGCATGCATTTCACTTGCTCAAATCCAGACTTAAGACGGAAAGACCCACAAACAAGCAAGACCTGAAGACTGCGGCTGTAAAGGCCTGGCAAAGCATTAAGAAGGAGGAAACCCAGCGTTTGGTGATGTCCATGGGTTTCAGACTTAAGGCAGTGATTGCCTCCAAAGGATTCGCAACAAAATATTGAAAATAAAAATATTTTGTTTGGGTTTGGTTTATTTGTCCAATTACTTTTGACCTCCTAGAATGTGGAGTGTTTGTAAAGAAATGTGTACAATTCCTACAATTTCTATCAGATATTTTTGTTCAAACCTTCAAATTAAACGTTACAATCTGCACTTGAATTCTGTTGTTGAGGTTTCATTTCAAATCCAATGTGGTGGCATGCAGAGCCCAACTCGCGAAAATTGTGTCACTGTCCAAATATTTCTGGACCTAACTGTATATACACATATATATATATATATATATATATATATATATATATATATATATATACACACACACACACACATATATATGCATATATATACACATATATATATATATATATATATACACACACACACACACACACACACACACACATATATATGTATACACACTAGAAAGTGGCCCGATTCTACGCATCGGGTATTCTAGAATTTACGTATTGTGTAGTTAATGTATGATTTTTGTTTATATATATATATATATATATATGTTGTTGTCTGTAGTTACCAAGTGTTTGTGTAGGGCGCTGTACATGTTCTGGGTGTTGTCTGGGTGTGGTGGGGGGTGAGAGCGGTGTTGTTTGTGTGTTGCGTTATTTGTGGAGCGCTGTGTGTTTGCAGCGTTGTGTGTGTGTGTTGCGCGGTTTGTGTGGGTGTGGGGTGTGTGTGTGTGTGTGTGTGTGTTTTGGGGGTAGGTATGTTTTGGGCAATGTGTGTGTTGTGTGGTATGTGCGTATATTTGTGTGTGCCGTGGTGTTTGTGTGTTGGGTGTTGTGTGTGTGCGGCGCTGTCTGTGTGTGTGGGTGTCTGTGTAGGGCGGTGTTTGTGGTTCCCAGTGTGTGTGTGGTGTGTTGTGCAGTGCGTGTGTGGCAGTGTGTGTGTGTGTGTTTTGGGGGGAGGTGTGCACCCCCCATCGTGCTCCATCCCCCATGCTGCGCACCCCCCATCGTGCTTCATCCCCCATGCTGCGCACCCCCCATCGTGCTCTATCCCCACTCCCCATCGTGCTCCATCCCCCATGCTGCGCACTCCCCATCGTGCTCCATCCCCCATGCTGCGCACCCCCATCGTGCTCCATCCCCCATGCTGCGCACCCCCCATCGTGCTCCATCCCCCATGCTGCGCACTCCCCATCGTGCTCCATCCCCCATGCTGCGCATTCCCCATCGTGCTCCATCCCCCATGCTGCGCACTCCCAAACGTGCTCCATCCCCCATGCTGCGCACTCCCCATCGTGCTCTATCCCCCATGTTGCGCACTCCCAAACGTGCTCCATCCCCCATGCTGCGCACCCCCCATCGTGCTCCATCCCCCATGCTGCGCACTCCCCATCGTGCTCCATCCCCCATGCTGAACACTCCCCATCGTGCTCCATCCCCCATGCTGCGCACTCCCCATCGTGTTCCATGCCCCATGCTGCGCACTCCCCATCGTGCTCCATCCCCCATGCTGTGCACCCCCCATCGTGCTCCACAGTCACACATCAGACAGTATACACGCACACATCTCATCGCATACACTCACACACACACCCCACTTCTCCCTGTGCCCACCGGTGGGCGGTCCCAGCAGCTGTGCTGCACGCCGTGCTCCTCTGCCGACACTCACAGATCCGATCGCATACACTCACACACAAACACTGACGATCTCGCACATACGCGCTCACACAATCACAACATCCGGAGATACCACATGCTTCCGGCCATGTGATCCTCCGGCAGGTCCTGGAAGGTCACTGCACAGTATCGCCGCCGAGAAGCAAGCGATATCACGGGATGTTGTGAGTATGTGGATGCGATCTGATGTGTGTGTGAGGTGTGTGTGTGAGAGTGGGTGTGATCTGATGTGTGTGTGTCTGTTCTCACCTGGGAGTCGGGTCTCCGTATCGGTTCGTGGAATGCGTGCGGGGGGCGGGGCCAGAGCGAGCGTGCAATTTGTGAGGGGGCGGGGCGTGGCCGAGTTGCCAATGCGTGCAGGGGGCCAGGGCGAAGCCAATCCGTGTGGGGGGCAGAGCCTGGGCGAGCAGCCAATCCGTGCGGGGGGGCGGAGCCGACGCGAGGCGAGCGGCCAATCCGCTGCTTGTCACCGTAAGGACACAATTTTGGAGCAAGACAGACAGACAGACAGAATAAGGCAATTATATATATAGATATTGTTAAGGAATGTATTTTCAGTTTGTCATTTGAGCAGCTCCCAGATCTGCAACCTCCTCATTTCCTAGATCCTGGTGAAATGTAATGAAGTTTACATTGTTATATTATATTATGTCGTTCCCAGGGTGTCACACGTACCGATGCGTGCTGCCATGGGAAAGACGAACAACCGGAACACAGAAGGAGGAACGACATTATGGAAATGAACGACGTGTCAACGAGCAACGATAAGGTGAGTATTTTTGCTCGTTAACAGTCGCTCGGAGGTGTCACACGGTACGACATCTCTAACGCTGCTGCACGTGCGTCACGAATTCCGTGACCCCGACGACATATCGCACGATATATCGTACTGTGTAACGCTGCCCTTAAACACCAGAATTGTCAGGGAATAAGAACGAAGATAGAGGCGCAAGTAACTTCTGAATAGAAATCAGTGGGCTAGAGAGATCTGACTGGGATGTGAGAACTTGACTTCAGCCTGGAATGTAGCTACTGCACAGGCTAGGCTCTACTGGTTAGTCTCCTTGGCAGCAAGCAGCACACTATGTAAGATTAATGCTAAAAGGAGAATAAGAAAAGATAGTCAAATTGCAAACTTCCTTACTTTCATGCGGACTAACTAAAACAATTTTGTAACTGTAAATCTGCGGTATATATTTCATATATGATAGACAGATTACTGTATATACATCAAATAGGATACAAAGTGACTGCTGTATATATCAAATAGGATACACTGAGAAGCTACTGCACACAAATACAGAACATGGAGACTGTGTTCTATACATCACGTAGACTTGACTGCTGTGCATACAGTTGAAACCAGAAGTTTACATACACTATCTAAACAGACACATCTGCATGTTTTTCTTACTATCTGACATGAAATCAGAATAAACCTTTCCCGTTTTATGTCAATTAACAAAAAAAAATTATTTATAATTTGCCAAATGCCAGAATAATGAGAAACAGAATGTTTAAGGCATTTTATCACTTAATGCAAAGTCAAAAGTTTACATACATTTCATTAATATTTGGTACCATTGCCCTTAAACTGTATGACTTGGGTCAAACGTTTTGGATATCCTTCCACGAGCTTCTCACAATAGGTGATAGGAATTTGGTCCCATTCCTCCTGACAGAACTAGTGTAACCATGTTTGTAGGTCGCCTTGGTCACACCTGCCTTTTCAGCTCTGCCCATAAATTTTCAATAAGATTGAGATCAAGGCTTTGTAATGGCCACTCCAAAAACAAGTTTGGCAGTATGCGTTAGTTCACTATCCATTTGGAAGACCCATTTCCGCCCAAGCGTTATGTTCCTGGCATATGTCTTGAGATGTTGCTTAACAACTTCTTTCCTCCTTTCTTATTTTGTGAAGTGCACCAGTCCCTCATGCAACAAAACAACCCCACAACATGATGCTGAAACCTCCATGTTTCACAGTTTGAATTGTGTTCTTTGGCTTCAAAGCTTCTCCCTTTTTCCTACAAACATAACAATGGTCATTATGGCCAAACAATTAAATTTTAGTTTCGTCAGATCACAAAACAGGTCTCCAAAAATTAATTTTTCCTGTGTGTATTTGCAAACATTACTCTGGATTTTTTAGGTTTCTTTTGGAGTAATGTCTTCTTCCTGGCAAAGTGTCCTTTCAGTCCATGTTGCTAGAGTACTCCCTTCACTGTGGATAATGGCATAGTCTTACCAGCTTCCAACAACATCTTCACAAGGTGTTTTGCTTTTCTTCTTTTGTGGATATGCACATGTCTGACCAAAGCATGTTTATCTCTGGTACACAAAACCCTTCTCTTTCCTGAACAGTATGATGGCTGAACATTCCCATTTACTTTGTATGTGCATATAATTGTTTGTACAGATGAATGAGGCACCTTCAGGTATCTAGGAATTGCACATAAAGATGACCCAGACTTGTGCAAGTCCATAATTCTCTTCCTGAGAGTTTGGTTGATTTATTTTCACCTTTCCATGATGCTACACAAAGAAGCAGTGTGTTTCAGGTGTGCATTAAAATACATCCACAGGAGTGTCTTTAATTAAGGACTCTGTTCCACTTGCATTTTGCATGGCATGAGAAAAAAAAAAAAATCACAGCATGCTGCGTTTTGCAGAGAGTCTCAGCGCTGTGGCCTTACAAGTGATTTATAGAGGTGTAATGCCGGCGTCACACGGTACGATATATCGGGCGATATGTCGTCAGGGTCACGTCGTTAGTGACGCATATCCGGCATCGTCAGAGATATCGTACCGTGTGACACCTCCGAACGACTGTGAACGAGCAAAAATACTCACCTTATCGTTGCTCATTGACACGTCGTTCATTTTCAAAATGTCGGTCCTCTTTCTGTGCTCCGGTTGTCCATCGTTCCCATGGCAGCACGCGTCGCTCCGTGGTGACACCCCGGGAACGTCGAACACAGCTTACTTGCGGCCGCCCGCAATGCGGAAGGAAGAAGGTGGGCGGGATGTTACATCCAGCTCATCTCCGCCCCTCCGCTTCTATGGGCCGGCTGCCATGTGACGCCGAACGTCCCTCCCCCTTCAGGAAGAGGATGTTCGCCGCCCACAGCGAGGTTGCCTGGGAGGTAAGTTCGTGTGACAGGGTATTAACGACTTTGTGCAACACGGGCAACTAATTGCCCATGACGCACAAACGACAGGGGCGGGTACGATCGCTTGTGCGATCGCACGATAGATCGTACCGTGTGACGCCGGCTTAACAGTACGTTGGGATCTAATCTCTCTTTTTATACACCCTAAAATCTTGTTTGCTTTAGCAGCTGCTGCCTGACATTGAATACTGCTGCTCAGCTTATTTATAATGAGAATACCCAAGTCCGTCTCCTGTTCTGTAGTCCCGAGTTTACTTCCATTTAATGTATACGCAGTTATAGGATTACTCCGTCCTAGGTGCATTACTTTACATTTATCAACATTAAATCTCATTTGCCAAGTGTCTGCCCATTCTGACATCTTATGCAGATCTTTTTGTAATGTTGTACTATCAAGGTCAGTTTTTAATCCCTTAAGCCTCCGGGCGTTTTGCGTTTTTCCGTTTTTGTTTCTTTTCCTCTTCCAAGAGCCGTAACTTTTTTATTTTTCCATCAATCTTGCCATATAAGAGCTTGATTTTTGCGGGACAAGTTGTAGTTTTAAATGAAACCATACGTTTTACCATATAGTGTACTGGAAAACAGCAAACAAAAATTCCAAGTGTGGAAAAACTGCAAAAAAAAGTGATTGCACAATAGTTTTTGGGATATTGTACTCACCATGTTCACTATATGGTAAAACTGATGTGTTGTTGTGATGCCTCAGGTCAGTGCGAGTATGTAGACCTCAGGCAGGGAATGGCACCATTCTTTCACTAGTGGTGGATTCCCTGTGATTCCCCTGCAGGAGGTCTATTCAGGTATGATACAACTGTCCCCCTTATCTCCTTACCACTCACAGTTTAACTTAATCCATTTTACATTTCTTTAGATGCATTTCCCTAATTGAATTAAGCCTGTTGTCCTACTCAGTGTCTCCTTAAGCTGGGTTTACACACTGCAACATCTCAAATGACATCGCTGTAACGTCACCGGTTTTGTGACGCAATAGCGATGTTGTTTGGGATGTTGCAGTGTGTGAAACTTATCAGCGACCCGGCCCCTGCTGTGAAGTTGTAATCGTTACAAATCGTTCAGGACCATTCCTAGGTCCTTTGTTTCCCGCTGTGCAGCATGCATCGCTGGAAAGTTTCAGTGTGTGAAAGACTTTGCAGAGACTTTGTTAGCAACTTCCCTTTCAAAAGGCTGCTTATCAACGTCCCCAGCAACCAGCTAAGTCGCTCTGCAGGTCCGGATCGCTGTTGAGTTGTTGGCCAGGTTTGCCTGTTTGACAGCTCACCAGCGACTTAGCAGAGACTTAGGGAGGTCGCTGTTACGTCACAAAACCGGTGACGTTACAGCGATGTCCTTTGCGATGTTGCAGTGTGTAAACCAAGCTTTACATCCATTCATTCTGCACACAAGCGACCGTGTTCGAGTGATGCCTGTGACTCCACTAAGGCTAGGTTCGCACACTGCGTCTTTTTGACGCTGCGTTTTTGTGCGTTTTTGGCCGCTAAAAACGCACAAAAACGCACCTGCGTCGAAAAAACGCATAAAAAAACGCATGCGTTTTTGCCGCGATTTGGTGCGTTTTCGGCTGCGTTATGCTGCGTTTTTGATCTCTGCGTTTTGCTGCGTTTTTCCAATGCATTGCATGGGGGGAAAACGCAGAAAAACGCAGGAAAGAACTGACATGTCCATTTTTTTTTTTAAACTCAAAAACGCAGGTAAAAAAAACAGATGTGTGCGGAAAGCAAAAATGAAAACTCATAGACTTTGCTGGGGAAGCAAAGTCCTGCAGTTTTGAGGCCAAAAACGCACCCAAAACGCGCAAAAACGCTGTGAAAAACGCACTGTGCGCTTAGGGGTACTTCACACACAGCGAGATCGCTACTGAGATCGCTGCTGAGTCACGGTTTTTGTGACGCACCAGTGACCTCATTAGCGATCTCGCGGTGTGTGACAGCGAGAGAGCGACGAAATGAAGCGAGCAGAGAGCAGGAGCCGGCATCTGGCAGCTGCGGTAAGCTGTAACCAGGGTAAACATCGGTTAACCAAGGTGGTTACCCGATATTTACCTTCGTTACGAGCCTCCGCCGCTCTCACGTTGCCAGTGCCGGCTCCCTGCTCTCTGCACATGTAGCTGCAGTACACATCGGGTTATTAACTCAATGTGTACTGTAGCTAGGAGAGCAGGGAGCCAGCGCTAAGCAATGTGCGCGGCTCCCTGCTCTCTGCACATGTAGCAACGTTATGATCGCTGCTGCGCCGCTGTGTTTGACAGCTAAGCAGCGATCATAACAGCGACATACAAGGTCGCTGTTGCGTCACAGAAAATTGTGACGTAACAATGGTGACGTAACAGCGACGTCATTGACGCTGTCGCTATGTGTGAACCCAGCCTTACACAGAGCCCTGGTTCATTTTTTTATTGTTGCTCTCCCGCTGATAAGCAAACATCGCTGTGTGTGACAGCGAGAGAGCAACAATCCTGAATGTGCAGGGAGCAGGAGCCGGCGTCTGACAGCCTGCGGTAAGTTGTAACCAAGGTAAACATCGAGTAAGCAAGGTGGTTACCCGATATTTACCTTCGTTACCAGCGTCTGCAGCTCTCACGCTGCCAGTGCCGGCTCCCTGCACACGTAGCCGGAGGACACATCGAGTAAATAAGCAAAGGTTTGCTTATTAACCCGATGTGTGCTGTGGCTACAAGTGCAGGGAGCCGGCGCTAACCGGTATGCGCTGGTAACTAAGGTAAACATCGGGTAACCATACCCGATGTTTACCTTAGTTACCAGTATCCGCAGCTTCCAGACGCCGGCTCCGTGCAAGCGCAGCGTCGCTTCCACGTCGCTGCTGGCTGGGGGCTGGTCACTGGTCGCTGGTGAGATCTGCCTGTTTGACAACTCACCAGCGACCATGTAGCGACGCAGCAGCGATCCTGAACAGGTCAGATCGCTGGTGGGATCGCTGCTGCGTCGCTAAAGTGTGACGGTACCCTAAGTGGAGTTATTTCAAGTATATTCCCCATTTTCATATTCTAATTAGCCCTGCAGGTTTCACATCTTTGTCCTGTGAACATCCCTCTCCTCATAAACGTGACATTGTTGCCATCATATAAATCTACTCATTTCCCCCAGCCAGTTCCACTGACGAAGGTCATTGTGTTGACCGAAACGTCTTGCAATATTTGAACTGTTCTATATTTTGAATAACGTTTTCATTTTTGCATCCATTTTGGAGTGCCTGGTCTTATTTTTGGATACGGATTTGGACCCTACCAAGGCACCCATTCCTTAAAATAGAAGTGCCGTGTCATTCTATACAGTGCTGGCCAAAAGAATTGGCACCCCTGCAATTCTGTCAAATAATACTCAGCTTCTTCTTGAAAATGATTGCAATCACAAATTCTTTGGTATTATTATCTTCATTTAATTTGCTTGCAGTGAAAAAAACACAAAAGAGAATGAAACAAAAATCAAATCATTGATCATTTCACACAAAACTCCAAAAATGGGCCAGACAAAAGTATTGGCACCCTTAATACTTGGTTGCACAACCTTTAGCCAAAATAACAGCGAACAACCGCTTCCGATAACCATCAATGAGCTTCTTACAATGCTCTTCTGGAATTTTAGACCATTCTTCTTTGGCAAACTGCTCCAGGTCCCTGAGATTTGAAGGGTGCCTTCTCCAAACTGCCATTTTGAGATCTCTCCACAGGTGTTCTATGGGATTCAGGTCTAGACTCATTGCTGGCCACTTGAGTAGTCTCCAGTGCTTTCTATCAAACCATTTTCTAGTGCTTTTTGACGCTTGTTTTGGGTCATTGTCCTGCTGGAAGACCCATGACCTCTGAGGAAGACCCAGCTTTCTCACAATGGGCCCTACATTATGCTGCAAAATTTGTTGGTAGTCTTCAGACTTCATAATGCCATGCACACGGTCAAGCAGTCCAGTGACAAAGGCAGCAAAGCAACCCCAAAACATCAGGGAACCTCCGCCATGTTTGACTGTAGGGACAGAGTTCTTTTCTTTGAATGCCTTTTTTTTCCCCTGTAAACTCTATGTTGATGGCTTTTCCCAAAAAGCTCTACTTTTGTCTTATCTGACCAGAGAACATTCTTCCGAAACGTTTTAGGCTTTCTCAGGTAAGTTTTGGGAAACTCCAGCGTGGCTTTATGTCTCGGGGTAAGAAGTGGGGTCTTCCTGGGTATCCTACCATACAGTCCATTTTCATTCAGATGCTGACGGATAGTACGGGTTGACACTGTTGTACCCTCGGACTGCAGGGCAGCTTGAACTTGTTTGGATGTTAGTCGAGGTTCTTTATCCACCATCCGCACAATCTTGCATTGAAATCTCTCGTCAATTTTTCTTTTCCTTCCACATCTAGGGAGGTTAGCCACAGTGCCATGAGCTTTAAATTTCTTGATGACACTGCGCACCGTAGACACAGGAATTTTCAGGTCTTTGGAGATGGACTTGTAGCCTTGAGATTGCTCATGCTTCCTCACAATTTACATTCTCAAGTCCTCAGACAGTTCTTTGGTCTTCTTTCTTTTCTCCATGCTCAATGTGGTACACACTAGGAAACAGGACGGAGGTTGAGTCAACTTTAATCCATGTCAACTGGCTGCAAGTGTGATTTAGTTATTGCCACACCTGTTAGGTGCCACAGGTAAGTTACAGGTGCTGTTAATTACACAAATTAGAGAAGCATCACATGATTTTTCTAACAGTGCCAATACTTTTGTCCACCCCCTTTTTTATGTTTGTTGTGGAATTATATCCAATTTGGCTCTATGACAATTTTTCGTTTTTCATTGAAGACAAATTAAATGAAGATAATAATACCAAAGAATTTGTGATTGCAATCATTTTAAGATGAAACTGAGAATTATCTGACAGAATTGCAGGGGTGCCAATACTTTTGGCCAGCACTGTATAATAGTGCGGGTATGTAGACACCAATCATGAATAGGTTTAATTGTATCAAAAGGGTTAAAAAACTTCACAAGCTAGTCCAAAAAAAGTGGCGCACGTTTTGCGCCATTTTCCAAAACCCGTAGCGTTCTCATTTTTCTGGATCTGTGGCTCAGTGATGGCTTATTTTTTGCGTCTCAAGCTGACGTTTTTAATGGTACCAATTTTTGTGCAGATGCTACGTTTTGATCGCCTATTATTGCATTTTGCGGTTACCAAAAAAAAACGTAACTTTGGAGTTTGAAATTTTTTGGCCGCTACATCGTTTACCGATCAGATTAATTGATTTTATATTTTGACAGATCGGCAATTTCTGAACGAGGAGATACCAAATATGTATATTTTTTGTAACCCTTTAATTTTCAATGGGACGAAAGGGGATAATTTGAACTTTTAGGTTTTTAGTTTTTTTAACTTTTTTTTTATTTTATTAGTCCCTCTAGGGGGCTGTAACGATCAGCAATCTGATCGCTCTTCCATATCTCCAGATCACAGTTACAGAGCTAAGCTTTGTAGACATGCTGCTTTACTTTTAATGCCGGCACTATTCCGGCATTGAGAGCAACTGACTCATGTTAGCTGCAGGCGTCATCACATGACCAAGTGCTACCATGGCAACCACCGGAAGTCACGTCATCACATCACATGACTTCCGATGGGGACAGGGAAAGTCATAATAATGGCTGCGCACATATACATCTCGCTGCCAAAGTTTGTCAGTAAGGGGTTAATAGTCACGGGTGGAAGCAATTCCACTCGCGACTAGCAGGCACACGTCAGCTGTTGAAATCAGCTTATATGTGCATGGATCGCCGCCGCCTGCCCATGGCATGGGGCGGGGATTAACCTCACACGATCCATGATGTACCCAGTATGTCATGGCTCGCTAAGGGGTTAATATCCTACATAGTTTGGTGTCCTCAGCAAAGACTGACACTTTACTATCAATCCACAAGGTCATTAATAAAGAGATTAAAAAGAATTGGTCCTAGCACAGATCCCTGCGGCACTCCACTGCTGACTATAGCCCATTTAGAAAATGTACCATTTATGACTACTCTTTGTTTCCTATCTTTTAGCTAATTCCTTACTCAGTTGCATATAGTTTGCCCTAGTCCTTGCTTCTGGAGCTTAAAGGTCCAGTCACACTAAGCAACTTACCAGCGATCCCAACAACGATAGGGATCGCTGGTAAGTTGCTAGGAGGTTGCTGGTGAGATGTCACACTGCAACGCTTCAGCGATCCCACCAGCAACCTGACCTGGCAGGGATCGCTGGAGCGTCGCTACACGAGTTGCTGGTGAGCTCACCAGCAACCAGTGACCAGCCACACGTGCAGAGAGCAGGGAGCAGCGCACACTGCTTAGCGCTGGCTCCCTGCTCTCCTAGTACAGCACACATCGGGTTAATTACCCGATGTGTGCTGCAGCTACATGTGCACAGAGCAGGGAGCAGCGCACAATGCTTAGCGCTGGCTCCCTGCTCTCCTGGCTACAGTACACATCGGGTTAATTAACCCGATGTGTCCTGCAGCTACACGTGCACAGAGCAGGAGCCGGCACTGATAGTGAGAGCGGTGGAGGCTGGTAACAAAGGTAAATATCGGGTAACCAAGGACAGGGCTTCTTGGTTACCCGATGTTTACTGTGGTTACCAGCCTCCGCAGAAGCCGGCTCCTGCTGCCTGCACATTTAGTTGTTGCTGTCTCACTGTCACACACAGCGATCTGTGCTTCACAGCGGGACAGCAACAACTAAAAAATGGCCCAGGACATTCAGCAACAACCAACGACCTCACAGCAGGGGCCAGGTTGTTGCTGGATGTCACACACAGAAACATCGCTAGCAACGTCACAAAAGTTGTTCGTTAGCAGCGATGTTGCTAGCGATGTTGCTTAGTGTGACGGGGCCTTTAGTATAAGGCTATTATGTGGTACAGTATCAAATGCCTTTGCAAAGTCCAAATAAATCACATCAGCTGCATTACCAATATCCAGATTTGCACTTACCCCCTCATAGAACTCCAACAGGTTGGTTAGACACGACTTATCTTTCATGAATCCATGCTGTCAGTAATTATATTATTTTCTGCAATACATTTTTGCATCTCATCCCTTAAAATGCCCTCAAAAACGTTGCATACTACTGATGTCAGGCTTACTGGACGGTAATTGCCTGGATCCACCTACTTACCTTTCTTAAATATTGGAACCACAGCAGCAATCCTCCAAACCTATGGGTTTGTGTGACATATCGTGCTGTACTCAGATGTGATCCGAGTGCAGTGCAATGTATGCAGAGACAGGCCACGAAGGAGAGGGAGAAAGAGCTGTCTCCTTTTTCTTCGCAGCTGTAATCCAATAGCAAAATCAGATCAGTGTCGCATGATCCTAGGCTCTCACATGCAGCAGAACAAAAGCCAAGGGTCATTAGCATATCACTTCCAATGCTCTAGCATCCAAAGCTATGCATTAATGGACCCAAGGCCTAACTCCATTATTGCCAATAAACCTATCAGAAGCTTCCAAAGATATGACATCATCATATGGGCTGTCCCATATTGTTTAAAGGCATAGTGCTCTGTGTGTATGTAAACTTTTGATTTTGCAGAAAGTAATAAAAATGCCTTAAAACATTTTATCTCACTTTACTATTCTGGCATTTGGCAAACAAATAATTTTGTTAATCCAAATTGACCTAAAACGGGAAAGGTTTATTCTGATTTCAACTCCGATAGTGAGAAAAACATGCAGATGTGTCTTTTTAGATAGTGTGTGTAAACTTCTGATTTCAACTGTACATCATATAGGAGACACTACCACTACTGTACATACATCACAAAGGGGACACTGACTACTGTGTATGGTGTGATCATAGAACACGCAAAAGTATTATTTGAAATAGTGGACAGGGTCGCAATATATGGGTTGAGAAAAAAAAGGCACATTAACTGCAAAGATTTAAAAAAAAAAAACAACCAAACAAACGTAAAGGAAACAGGAATCCATTATTCTGCAAAGTGTTTAGAGCTCAGAGACATGGCCAGCATTTGGAAGGCTGAAACTCGACCACCATTGAATAAAGCCCATAAGTTGAAATATCAAGACTGGTCCAAGAAATAGAATCGTAGAATGCTAAAGTTGGAATGGAACGCCAAGATCATCAAGTCCAACCCCCTGCTCAATGCAGGATTCACTAAACTATCTCAGACAGATGCCTGTCCAGCCTCTGTTTGTAGATTTCCATTGAAGGTGAACTCACCACATCCTGTGGCAGCCTGTGCCACTCATTGATCACCCTCACTGTCAAAACGTTTTTTCTAATAGCTAATCTGTATCCTCTCCCTTTAAGTTTCATTCCATTGCTGTATGTGTTTCCACGTGCAAATGAAAATAAGGATGATCCCTCTACACTGTGACATCCCTTAAGATACTTTAGACCGCTATTAAGTCTCTTCTTAGCCTTCTTTTTTAAAGCTAAATATTCCCATATACTTTAAATGTTCCTACATAGTTTGCAGTCCATTCACCATCCTGGTAGCTCTTCTCTGAACTTGCTCCAGTTTTTTTGTGTCTTTTTTAAATGTGCTGCCCAGAACTGGACAAAGTATTACAGATAAGGTCTGACCAAAGAGGTGTAGAAGGGGATAATGACTTCACGTGATCTACACTCTATGCTTCTCTTAGTACATACAAGAACTGTATTTGCTTTTTTGCTGCCGCATCACTTGCCAGGACTGTGTTTGCATTTTTTGCTACTCCATCACCATCAACTGCAATCATGTGCTGTCTGTCATCCATTAGTATACCCAAGTGTTTTTCACACATGCTGTTGCTTAGCTCTATTCCTCCTGTTCTGTAGATGTTATTTTCCTTTTTATTGCAAAGATAATGAATATTGCATTTATCCCTGTAAATACCATTTAATTAGTCGCTGACCATTGTTCCAGCTTATATAGATTTTTCTGAATCCTTTCTCGGTCTTCACTAGTGGCTTCGCATGGTCTGCAAATCTGATTAGTTTACCTACAGTTCCCTTATCTAGATAATTTATAAAACTGTTGAACAACAATGGGGACAAGACTTAGCTTTGTTGGTACCAGACTTAAAACACTGTTCCAATTGGATGTGCAAACATTTATTACAACTCTGAGGATGATCACTGAGCCACTTATGAATCCACCTAACCATAGGCTTGTCAATCCCATACTTAGTCTTTTTTTTTTTTTAATAAGGATAGCATAAGATACCTTATGAAATACTTTGCTAAAGTTAATATACAGTATACTATATCTGCTGCATTTACCTGATCCAGTAAGTGATTCTATTATAGAAAGAAATTAGATTACTCTGGCATGACTTGTTTGCTACAAACCCATGCTGGCTCTGGTTAATTACTGTATTTTTTTTGTAAATTAAATTTTATTGGGTTTTCAACATAAAATATTGAAACATAATTAGAATAATTATAATAACATAGTACATTAGTTATTACATTATTATTATAAAACACAACCAACTTACAGTATGCCCTGATAACCTGATGACTCAGAGGGAGACCTCTACCTGGTCCACACCAGCCGGAAAATGGGTGGGTGCCCCACGCAGGCATGGACCAATATCGCTATGGGGCAATAATACAAGACATGACAGACAAGGCTGACAATGCAGGGAGGGTGCGAGGAGGGAACGAAATTAGATTAGGAACAGAAGATTCCCATCTGAATTTAGCCACAGCTAGGAGGTAGTAAATTGTGTCTAAAGTGTGGTCCGCAGCAACTCCGGTCAATCAGCCCAATTGCTGGAGCAATTACTGCATTCAGTATCCAAGTACTTGCTATTTAATTATTTGTTCAAAGATCTTTCCTAGTATAGAAGTAAGGCTTACTGGTAAATAATTTCCTGGCTCTATTATTCCTTTTTTGAAGAGAAGAACAACATTTGCCCTTCTCCAATCTTCTGGGACTTCTTCTGTTCTCCATTTTCAAATATTCTGGTTACTGGTTCTGCAATTTCCTCTGTTATCTCTTTCAGTCCCCGTGGATGAAATTCATCTGGACCAGGAGATTTAAATTCAGTTAAATTAGCAAAGTTTTTCCTCATCATCTCTCAGTTTAAAGATAGTGTGGATTATTTTATTGCTTCGATAGTACAGTGAATATCAGTTGATGTTACATTTGCTTTCTTAAACAACATTGATGCAAAACAGGAATTTAAATGGTCGGCCATCTTAACATCATTTTTGACCACTTCACCCTTTTCATCCTGTAAAAATCCTATAACATCTTTGACTTTTCTTTTGATATACCCCAATAAACCTTTTTTATTTCTTTTGGTCTCCCTTGTAAGCCTCACTTCATTACTGGCTTTAGCTCTTCTAACACTCACCCTGCAGTTCCTGCAGACAGCATTATATTTTGCTTTAGATATTGACCCCTCTTTCCATTTGATATACATTTAATTTTTTCCTTTTTATCAAGTGTTTAAGTTCCATGTTCATCCATCCAGGTCTCTTTAAATTCTTCCAATTCTTCCTTTTTTTTTTAGGGATTGTGCAGTGAGAATTATATTTAGCAAAATCTCCTATCCTTCTTCGAAATTTCTGTTCTGTAGAACATCCAGCCATTGGAACTTTACTACCCTAGTCCATTAAAGTCTGCATTTCTGATGTCCAACTTTAAGTATTCATCCTCGCAGGTATTCCTCCTTTTGTAATCCAAAAGTCAAGGATAGTATGACTGCTGCCTTCTAAATTCCTGGCCACCTTTACTTCTGCAACCATTTCCTCCTTGTTGGTAAGAATTAGGTCCAAGAGAGCAGATCCTCTTGATCGCTCATCTACCTTTTCAAAGATAAAGTTATCAGTGAGAGAAGATAGGAATTTTTTGTGCCAATTACTTTTGCCTGAGAAAGATTCACCTCAAATATCTGTAGCGTTGGCGTGCCTGCACTGCCCTGCCTCTCCCCAGCACGGATGCTGACTCCGCACCGCAGCCGGACTGCACCCTGCCTCGCCTCTGCGCGGTCCCCTACGTGTGTCTCTCCTGCCGGGGCCTGTGCATGCCTGGTGATCACGCTTAGGGCATGCACATGCTCGCTCTCTTGAAGGGCCAGTGCACCTATTCCCGGAGGTGCTTCTAAGCTTATGGCTATGGCACTAGGTACTTAAGGCATCCTCTCACTAGGGGGAAAGAGTTGGAGCAACTTGATCAGTTAGTCTGTCTACGTCTAGTCTAGTTCTAAGGTCCAGTTTAATCCTGTGCCATTACTTGTACACAGGTACCCATACCCATCTCTGTACCTGCCGTACTCACCTGCACCAGCCGTCCTGTCTACCTCAGCAGTCGTGGTTGCACCTGTCCACACAAGATACTTTGCATGTGCATTCCTGAATCCATTCCTGCCCTGGGGGTCAGCTGCCACAGTCTTGGACACTGCCTTGGAAGTGGCACCTGGCGTCTACCCGGTAGGCACTTAGTCAAACAAGCCCCTGCCATGTCAGGGTAAGCCCAGGTACCACCTTTGAGGACCACTCCTGCTCGCCGCCTCTACATCGGCGAGTGTTGGAGTATCTGGATATTTAAAATCTTCCATGTTCACTATTTCATACTTTTTTGAGAACAAAGACATTTGATGTAAAAAGAGTTCATTCAAATTTTAGATTTGGACAGGTAGCTTATAGTAAACAACTAGAATAGTGGCCTTTCTGTTCTTATCTTCCTGTATTCTTACCAAAACAGTTTCTACAGAGCAACAATTCTCTGAAGCATGGATTTCTGTACAGATATGCTTTCCTAACATACAATACAACTACTCCCCTCTTGTTAAGCCTGCTTAAGTTGTAGCCTTCAAGGTTTGTACTCCAGTCATGTCTATCATCCCACCAAGTCTTGGTGATGCCTATGACATCATATCTCTGTTCCTGTGTTAGTAGCTCCATTTCTCCTTGTTTGTTTCCCATGTTCTGTGCATTTGTATATACATTTTCGTTTGTAGTCTGTTTCTCTTAATTTGTTGTCTTTGTTCTTTATTTACACTTCTAATAACAGAGTTATCAAAAGAATTAATTAGCTGCATACTTTTTCTTGGCCAAATATTTCCCATCCCATATTGCTCTAGTTTTATGCTCTTCTGAGGATTTTAGCAAGGCATCTACCAAATATGTGTTTTCCAGTTTTCGTAAGATGCAATCCATCTCTAGTAAGAAGTCCATCATACAGGTAATGAACTCCATGGTCAAGAAAACCAAAACATTGCTAATCGTACCATTGACGCCGCCAATTGTTCACCTGTGAAATCCTGTTCAGTCTCCCTGTTCTATGTCCATCCACTGGGAAGACAACCTGTGCTTCCAGTTCCTTCACTTTCCGGCCTAGTCTTCAAAGTCTCTGCAAATAGTTTCCAGGTCCTTTCTAGTTGTGTCATTTGCTCCTACATGTATTAGTACGGGGTGGGTAGTCATCTGTAGCACTGAAAAGTATTGATACCCTATTAGACATCTTTAATTTGGGCACCTGGAAGGCAGCACACTTCTCGTGAGAGAATGACTGGTCACCAGATAGTGGCTTCTGTTCCTCTCAGTAGACATTTCACCACATACACCACCCTTCTTTTCTTGTGATTGCTTACTGGAGTGTTCTTTGTAGGCAAAGCACTTAGTGTATCTTTGTATTTGTCTTATGTCAGAGTCTGGTAGCAGTTTTTCAGCAATATGGGTGATGACTGCCTCATCAGCCTCCTGCTTCTTTTGGTCACATGCTTTTATTTCCCTTCTTTGGCAGATACATTGAAAGGTGCTTCTCTTCGAACTATCTAAAGAGTTTAGCAATAAAATGAATTATCAAAAATACAAACTGACTAATAATTGTGCACAACATGTATATACATCACATAGGAGACACAGACTCACTCTGCTGTATACAACACATAGAGGACACTGCAACTGCTGCATACATCCCATAGGAAAATGTGGGACTGGAAAGCCAAGTACACTAACTCCACCCAAAAAGAATGCCCTGATGCCAACACAGACCAGCATTGAACTTAATTCTGTGTTGTGTCTACTGCAATGGAGTTCAGTAGTGAACACTGCGGGCGTTTGATTGCGCACTTAAAAATAAATAAAATTTATGGGGTTGGTAGAGAGAAAATTGCTGGCAGCAACACACGCAATCTAACCCCCACCATGGGCTAGAAAATTCTCCATTTCTGATTTAATGTCATCACAATAATCTGATATTTCTCATTTCCGGTTTTTAACTTGTCTTGTGTAAACATCAAAGCTGACAAGAGAAATCATCTGATTATTATAAATGACGGAGAGGTTAATGACATGTTAATAGCATAGATAGATAGAGCAGGATCATAACATTATACCATACACAGATGTCTAATATGGCTGCCCCTAGAAGGGTTTTTAAAAATAAAAAATTACCATTTGTAAAAACAAGAACATATTTCTTGTTTACACATATACTGTATATATACATTCAGTTTTAGTTTTGTTACATAAATCACATCTATTTTATAGTACTGAATGTTGGTTTCCGACTAAATGCTTAAAAGGGGTGGTCGGACACCTAAAATGTATTTTCCAAATATCAATCTTTACCTCCTAACCACTTTTGTAATTCTCTTTATTATACAATTTCCTATACTTCTCCCCTATTTAATCTCTAAATGTGTTTTTTTAATGCACTTCCTGTGACTTTTTGAGAGGAGTCTCAAATGTGACTTCCCAGGAGGCTGGGGCTGTCACTTAGTACTTCAAGCACCGCCCTCAAATAAAGCGTCATAAGGGGTTCTAGAAGTAGTGAGCGACACCATAACAGCCCCTGATGATTCTTTGTTTGAGGGTGGTTCTAGAGTAAGTAAGCAACATCAGCTCTGATGACGCTTCATTTGAGGGCGGTGCTAGAGGTTGTCGGTGGCGCTGGAGTCACTCACTGCATCTAGCATCACCCCCAGCTGACGTCTTTCACACAAGCAATGGAAGTGACTGCAGAGAGAGGAGTAACATGCTGGCACTCCACTAACCCCGGCCACAGTGTCCATCACCCATCTACCAGGACATCTTCAGGGGGTGGTGATGCTAGAAACAAATAAGTATCTGCCGTGCTTCCCCAGTGACGTCCTGCTCCAGGAGGGGTGATTGACACTGTGGCAAGTGACTGCAGCTCCATCCTCCTGTGAAGTCACATTTGAGACTCCTCTCAAACTAAACATAAAAGGAAGTGCAATAAAAAAATGCCTTTAGGGATTAGATGAATATAAAAGAAGAATAGGAATTGTATAATAAAGATAATAGTTGCTACGGTGTAAGGATAGGTAGTTAGAAAATACATTTTAGGTGTCAGACAACCCCTTTAAGTCCGAACAATATAAAATGAAATGACTGAATTAGGACGTGCTTGCTGTATAAAATGAGGGGACATATCTAAAAACATTTTTATAATGCATGAACATTTAATTGGAAAATAGATGAAAACATTCCATCCAGCATCACATTAATCTCTGTCCCGTCCAATGCATCGAAGAATGAAGAAAGCCTGTATTTAATCAATCACTTGTCAACTGGGCATTCATTTACAGGGAGTTCTTGTCTAGAAACCATCTATTGTCAGCTACATCGTGTGAACAATCTGAAGAAAACATCAAAGGCGAAATCTTAAAATAGCAGAAAAGTTTCTCATTTGTCTAGAAGGAATTTATAGTATGACAGTGGCTTTAAATCCATCACCAGTGCCACAGTGGAGCGGTAATCAAGAGTCCAGGAAAATGAGGCCAAAAAGAAAGCTACACAGAGCTGATGACTTCTAAAAATCACTGCACTGGACATGCACAACTACTTTAGCAATGAATGAACAAGCCCTGGTTAGATATTAATAGATAATAACGAATATGGATCTCTTATCCATCGCTGACTTCACAGGATCAAATGTATGAAATGGCTGTAAAAAATGCCTAAAGGCTCCTTTACACACTGAGACTTTGTAGTGATCCCAACCTGGCCGGGATCGCTACAAAGTCTCTGGTGAGTAGCTGGTGGGCTGTCAAACAGGCAGACTTGGCCAAAGATGCAGCAGCGATACGGACCTGCAGAACGACCTAGCTGGTCACTGGGGACGTGTCAAAGCAGCTATTTGAAAGGGAAGTCGCTAACGAAGTCGTTGTAGCAGTATCAAACACACCGATGCATGCTGCGCAGCGGGAAACAAAGGACCAAAAAATGGTCCTGAAATATTTGTAGCGATCAGCGACCTCACAGCGGGGGCCAGGTCGCTGATGCGTTTCACACACTGCAATGTCGCTGGGGAGGTCGCTATTACGTCACAAAACCGATGACGTTACAGCAATGTCATTAGCGATGTTGCAGTGTGTAAAGGGACCTTAAAGATTTTAAAAGACCCACATGGAAACGTGGGAAGTAGCTCAGTGTCCTGACTTTTTTATTGCATCGAGCCCATATACTATGAATATGGTGGCTGTGGTCAACACTGGCTCCAATTTAGATAATTCCTGTATAGAACATAAACTATCACCTAACAAACTGCTCATTGAAAAGGGTAGCTCTAAGGTCTAATGCAACTAATGTGAAATCAAACAAGTGCACATATATAGTTTAATAACTTGCCTCTGCAGCCAATTTTCAGTTCAATGCCTGCATTTTTCCAGGTTGAGTATTTGACAACCATCGGCATTGAAATGGAAGTTGCTGATGCAGAGATTAACAGCAGCATCTAAATGGTTAACAGCAGTAATCGGAGTTCAAGTGACACCTACGATGCCGGCTATAGAAGACTGCCTTTGTCCAACTGCCAGGCAGAGCCAGAATGAATGCTGGTCCCAAGGCAATCTTCACTTTTGTAGCTGGCATTTTAGTCACCGTTGCACTAAGTAGGCCCCAGGAGTGTTTAATTTGAAAAGGTTGAGAAAAAAAAACACTAATGAATCTTGGACGGTTTTTCTTTTTACATATAACAAAAATTACCGAAGTCTGAATGAGCCCTTACAGGGGAGTTTCAGAACCCTACTCTAGGTAATGGTGGGAGTGATGGAGCGCAGCGGTCAGAGTTATCATTTACTTTCAGAGATATGACAATCTTTTAAAAGTACAGGCTGTACAACTAGAGAACGATCATCAAAACTAGTGTAATGGAAAAGCAGGAGTAGCTGCCAATAACAACGGAACACATTTCTTCATTCTTTTTGGAAAAAATACCTAAGGGAAATAAGCAATGGAACCTGACTGGCTGTGTGGATAGCTACTCTATTACGATAGAAGACAGTATTTAGTTTCCAGAAAGGATTATATCAGACAATTATTTCGGTTTTATTTGCTAAACCCTCGCCGTTATCTAAATCACATACAATTGACATTTCATGCATAATCCGATAAGATTGAACAATCCCTCTTAATCTTCTGTAGCTTGCTTGATATTAATGAGGCATAACATTTTTTTTTTCTCTAAAGAGCAGTGTTTAATGTCGCTTGGTATTTTACTATTTGATGCACTTTGAACAATGGGAAAAAAAAATATTTTTCCCTTCATTTTTTAGGAAATTAACCTGACCCTAAAGCCAGCCATATAAATGAGAGAAGGGGATGTAAAACGTCATCCAACAACTCTCTCCTGACTTCACCATAAACTTGAAAACGCTAACATTTCTTTTTACTTACCTATTGGGATAGCAACCTGTAATCCTTTGATTGCCGGTTTTGCATGTTCTATTTACTTTAATACTAAGGTACTGCGTTAGATAGTGGTCTTCATAGGATTACGCATATAGCATCAGTGGGGGAAATCAGCAGGTATCCGACAGTCATTGTAACCTGTTGCAAGGTTCTAGTCAGTGCATGGGTACACCAGTGATCCCTCCATTTAAATGTTGCTGTCAGGGACTGACCGTGGCAACAAAATAGTTAACAGCAGCGAATGGGGTGTCCTCCAGTTGCTGCTGTTATTTACAGATGCCAACTATGTAATACACCAATATCTGAGCGTTGAGTGGGATACATACATACATACATACGGAAAAACAGTTATGTATATATGTGCCAATGGGTTAAAAAGGTTTTCTAGGACTACAATATTAGGTCATAAATATAAAATAAGTGCGGGACCAACTCTCAGTGTTCCCAACAGATCTGTAGACTGAAGAAGGGGCCGTGCGCATCCTTTTCATTTTTTATGCACAGGTCTGTACATATAGTAGTAGCTGTATTTGGTACTGCAAACAACTGTACTTCAGTTCAATTGAAGTAAATGGGCTTGAGCTTAAAAAAGACAAACCAAATGTAAAATGCCCAGATATATAAAGCATAGTCTTCTTGCAATGTCCAAAGGTTCCTCAGTTTAGATAAAGTTGTACAATTTTTTCCAAATATTTGTTAGTTCACTTAAAAAAATCACAATACAAAACGTATCTAGAAGTCTGGGCACAATTCACCAAAGCTCTTTTACACCAGTATTCTGGCATAAAAAGCTTTGAAAAGATGCAGTCTCATTCCATTTAAACCAGCTGCGACAAAATGGGAAGAGCAAGGGCAGGACGAGGGCAAGTCAACCGCCTATCGTCATGTAACTGGTAAGAACAGGGGCAGGACAGGGGCAAGGCAAGCGCCTCTCGTCATGTAAATGGGAACAGCAGGGGCAGGACGAGGGCAAGGCAAGCGCCTTTCGTCATGTAAATGGGAAGAGCAGGGGCAAGACGAGGGCAAGGCAACCGTCTCTCGTCACATAAATGGGAAGAGCAGGGGCAGAACGGGGGCAAGGCAACCGCCGATCGTCATGTATTTGTTAAGTCAAATCTATCAACAGCAGGGAACAGAGTAGGATTTATGGAGAGAAGCACATAGAGGTGAACGCCACTCGTACAGCGCTCCTGATTTATGAAGAGGCATACGTCTCTGATTCCAGCCCACTTACTTATCAAGACCAGCATGAACAATGTATCACGCCCAATCTAGAATTGTAAGCTTCCAGATGCCAATTAGTTAAACGTTAATTGAATAACTGGCTTAACGCATCTAACAAAGCTTTAGTGCTTAATGGCATAAATAGCACTTATGATTATTGAATAAAGGCTACTTACCTTGGACTCTGAATGGTGCTTGGCACATGCTTGAAGCTGAGTCAACCAGAATTGTCGTTCCTTGGAATCAGCAGCTGCAATATTAATATGAATAAATATGGCATAAATTACTTTATCCTAGAATCAAATCCTTTTTTCAAAAATGCGGACAGATATAATAGCTGACTGTAAATTGATTAGGTGTACAAACCATAGCACTTATAAGCACATCTAACACTAAAAATGCGGAAACAAACAAAAAGGAGGCTCACCAGTCCGAAAGCATATTCCACATGCCGTGAGCTCCTGGTGCGGGTGCCAAGGTCACTGGTGTAGCATATCCAGTATACAATACTTGAGGAAAGACTTTAATTCAAAAACATGTTAAAATCACAGTGACCCACTGAACAGGGACCCGACGCGTTTCTGGCATCCATAGATGCCGTTAGTCATAGAAAGTTCAGTGACCTACCTATGACTAACAGCATCTATAGACTCCAGAATCTCGTCAGGTTCCCTGATCAGCGTTTTTTAATATTTTTTAACTAAAATACCTGGTTTTTAATTTATTCATTCTGCACTGGACTTGCCTCAATTGTCTTTTCTCAAGTATAATACTAAAGATATTAATGAGACAGTATGACAAAGTAGGCTAAAAGGAGGGCTGATAAAAAGGAGGCGGTACGAGGCTGCATTGTGCAAACTGCAATCACTGAATACTATGAGAATCCAAAAAAAAAGGCCTAATCATCCAAGAATAGCCATATCTTCATGGAATCAAAAGGAAATCTTCTTATCACTAAAAGGGGAATGATTTTGTACTTTTAGAAAAATGTGGGCTACACAGCAAACTTTGAAAAAGTTCCCCCTAGTTGAGCATGCAACTGATTTATTTTATGATGTTTTAAGTAGGGTTTACCGTATGTCTGCCAGTGGTAAACTGACAGGCATCCATACTGTACATGGCAGGCCTGGAGGCCATTATTAGGTCAAAAGCTGCAATGTCGCAGGGTGGAATGAGTAAAACCACTTAGATGCAGCTGTCAATCGCAGCTTTAATGGGTTAAACAGAAAGAAGTGGCGCATAACCGCTCATAAGGACTTGTCATGGCTAGGACACAGCTCCTCTGCCAGTGTTATTACTGCACCTAAACAGAATGACGTCTAAAATTTAAAACATCCTCCCTCTCGCCCCATAATGTAATAGTATGTATGATTACAGTTGTATGTGCATATGGCTGCTGCTGTTAGTCACTGGCTGCAGTGGTTCTGGATTGTTCGTCATTGTGGCCA
The DNA here is from genome assembly GCF_048569485.1 of Anomaloglossus baeobatrachus. Taxonomy (NCBI): domain Eukaryota; kingdom Metazoa; phylum Chordata; class Amphibia; order Anura; family Aromobatidae; genus Anomaloglossus; species Anomaloglossus baeobatrachus. Next base: position 442,335,744 of record NC_134358.1, on the reverse strand, counting down.
CTGATTTGCTGCAACATTCATAATGTCCCCATTGAAAAAGAAGGATTGCAGCTCTGGGACTCTGCACATCTGTCTGCTGCTGGCACTGGGAACACCTGATCGGGGGTGGGGGGGTGTCAGCTGTCGCACCCCACTTAGCAGATATTAAATGACATATCCCAAGGATAAGAATGTAAAAAGTCCAAAACAACCCCTTTAAGCTGTATAGAATGAGAACACCGCATCAGTCTATTTTCGATCTAGTTTTGAGAGCAAGAAAGCACTGGACAACCCATTTAAAAACAAGCAACACCATTCATTTGTATTGCATTTTTCTCACAATGAACTTAAAAGTAGGTTTAACATTTTTCTACCCAGTAGAATAACAGTTTTGAAGCACTAAACAATTTTATAGAAATAAATATACAGAGAAACAGAAATAAATTCACACACACACACACACACACACACACACACACAAACATAGGTGAATCTATCAGGCAGACATCTTACTCTTCACTATATATTTATTTTCTTAATTATTTGCAAGAAAATAGTGTGGGGAAAAAGCGGAAAATTAATTTCAGAAATCTATTGGAATAACAGGCAGAACTGATGGCACCGCCTGTCCTGCTGTAGACTGCTGCACATTGTCCCTCCACGTTCCTGACCTGATGAAGATCAGTAAACTGGAGAGTTTGCTGCCTACAGAGTCTGGAATATGGATTTAGAATAGCCGATCAGAAGCAATAAATGACCTACAATTGAAACACACATGAAAGCCTGTTTAGACTAGTGGACCGCGTGGCCCACACACACAGAACAGTCATTAATAAGATTATTCATATCAGTAGACTATGTATCGCTTACAATGGATGATGCTCTGCCCAGAATGATTATTTTTGAGTAAGCTTAAAAATTATTTAATCCAGTACCCTATTCCCCTCTTTAATCGTGTGATTGACAGCCTGTTTCTACTGGGCAAGTAATCTTCACCAGTGTTGAGCTGTGCATACCCTATGCATACACTGTCATGCTTCAGGATTTGATCCAGTGACCTTGTACTGCATAGTCTGTTTCCTTACTTGCTGAGCCACAGTCTGGTCAGTTCCCGTACAAGTGCTCATCTCCATTTACTTTTACGTTTGCTTCTCTTCCTATGGTGTGTGATCCATCTGTTTTCTATTGCTCATTGTCTCTGACCTATTCCATTCTGGGTGGGGCTATTTATAGTTCCCTATTCCAGCCATTCTCTCCTGGCTATATTTATCACCAAGTGGACTCTGCTAAGGAGTACTAGCCCTGCTGCAAGGGAATTGCCTGTTAGATGGAGACCAGTTTTGTACTTGCCCTGTGCTTGCACACTTGTCTTACCTGCACCTTTCTTTTGTTTGCTGTTATGTTGTAGGGGGTTACTTTTGCTTGCTTTGCATTTATTATTTCTCCTGTTTCTTCTTGTGGACATGTTTTTTGCTTCCTCTCACATTGGGTTCGAAATGCCGGATGTGTGAAACGGCCCTTACCCGTGTACGAGTGTATATATGCAACACACAGACAGAGGAAGCTGGGCCACCCTGATGTCCGGGGCCCCATAGCAGCCATAGTGATAGTTACACTTTTGTTTAGATGTAGCGATGTGATTTTTTTCTGTAAAAATAAAACATTAGAAAAATAGGTGGGATTTTTAATAAATCCTCAATAACCAGCGCTAGAAAGGGGTTATAACCTTTTAGATTTTTATTATTAAATATGTTGCTATCCTTGTTCTGGATGTAGGATAGAAATTAATAAGACACTGTACATAGATAAACAAAAACAATGATGGTGAGTAACCAAAAATAAATATAAAAAATATATAGAACTATAACAATTAAAAAACGAGTTATCACAGCAGGCTCTCTCTAATTGGTCTGTTATAATGCCCCGGCCGGTAGCACAAACAGCCGACTAATATAGTATGGTATAAAGATAGTGTATGAAGTATACCATATAGATCGGATCAAGCTAACGCTATAATCTGAAGAAGGTCCAGACTATTTAATAAGCGTTTGCAGTATATGCATAAAGCTTACAACGTTCCAGGTGCCTCCAGATATATTAAAGAGGCCGCCCTCCGGTCAGTCTTAACCAACAGTAAGGTAGGGCACCGATTCAAATAATTATTCCAGCAAGGTTTAATATCTGTGGCTTATTTTAGGCAAGAATCCCCGTGGATTTAATAGCTGTACACACCTCCTTTGTATCTGGAGCCGTTGCAATGCATTATACCCTTGTCAAAGGCTTCCAGAGTGAGCGATGCAGCACCGGTAAATCGCACTATCGAGCTAGCAGCTGCGGTTTGATTTAAACAGGAATCCCCGTTGATCTAGTTGCTGCACACTCCTCCCTTGTATTTGACACCGTTTCAATGCAGGAACCCCCCAAAACACGCGTCGGATTTGGACTTTGCTCAGCTCACTCTGTGTGGCAACACTTTCTCTAGTGACTTCTCCCTCGTGTGGACCAAATCAGCCTTGTTGGGGTGGCCGCCCAGGCTGCCACTTGAAGAGTGGGAGAAGCCGTATATTGTGCTTGAATTGTGATCCTCCTTGGAGCCAGCACTATTTAGTGCTCTGTCGGCTCTGCTCCGCCCGCTCTGTAAGCGCTAATAGGAGATTCCTGGACTGCCTATTCTATACCTATTATTAAAGCCAGCCCTTTATAGCCTTGCCGGCTCTGCTCAAGTGATGCTGTTAGCGGTAACGGGACTCCTCCACTAACTGAATCCCTCCTTGGAACCGGTGCTATATTGCGATCCATCGGCTCTGCACCGTTCACTTTGGCGACTTTTGACAGGGGTTCCTGCATTGAAACGGTGTCAAATACAAGGGAGGAGTGTGCAGCAACTAGATCAACGGGGATTCCTGTTTAAATCAAACCGCAGCTGCTAGCTTGATAGTGCGATTTACCGGCGCTGCATCGCTCACTCTGGAAGCCTTTGACAAGGGTATCCTGCATTGCAACGGCTCCAGATACAAAGGAGGTGTGTACAGCTATTAAATCCACGGGGATTCTTGCCTAAAATAAGCCACAGATATTAAGCCTTGCTGGAATAATTATTTGAATCGGTGCCCTACCTTACTGTTGGTTAAGACTGACCGGAGGGCGGCCTCTTTAATATAGCTGGAGGCACCTGGAATGTTGTAAGCTTTATGCATATACTGCAAACGCTTTTTAAATAGTCTGGACCTTCTTCAGATTATAGCGTTCGCTTGATCCGATCTATATGGTATACTTCATACACTATCTTTATACCATACTATATTAGTCGGCTGTTTGTGCTACCGGCCGGGGCATTATAACAGACCATTTAGAGAAAGCCTGCTGTAATAACTCGTTTTTTAATTGTTATAGTTCTATATATTTTTTATATTTATATTTTTGGTTACTCACCATCATTGTTTTTGTTTATCTATGTACAGTGTCTTATTAATTTCTATCCTACATCCAGAACAAGGATAGCAACATATTTAATAATAAAAATCTAAAAGGTTATAACCCCTTTCTAGCGCTGGTTATTGAGGATTTATTAAAAATCCCACCTATTTTTCTATTGTTATTAGGCAAATTGAAGGGGTCTTTTTTGTCATTTAACCTAGCTGCAAGATTTTAAGGGTTATTAGGTCAAGCGCTGACAATTGTCTACGGACAGCTTAATAATCCTAAAAATAAAACATTCCTCACATACTCCTAAAAGGCACTACCTAAAGTTTTTTTTATCCCAAAATTCGTGGCCAATTTATCAAGACTATCTTCTTCTACGCCAGTCTTGATACAAAGCCTGCTGGAGTAAGAGCCAAATTCTTAATGAATCTGGCCAATTTTTCAGCTATTGGCTCTGCATAATTGATTGGAGTAAGCTTCTGCTATAATTTACACCAATTTTGTGAAATTAAATATAATGAATTTGTCAGGCACTTTAGGCCATTCTTCCTTTTACTCCAGTCTACCCACTATCCAAAAAGCTAGGAGAAAAAAAGAATGACCAAATAATAGAGTTAAATATTTGCACAATACCGTATTTTTCGGATTCTAAGATGCACTTTTCCTCCCAAAAATCTGGGAGGAAAATGAGGGGTGCATCTTAAAATCCGACTAACTTACCGGGAGGTGGTGGAGAGTGGTCAAAGGAGGCAGGGCAATGCTGTGCTGCTTTGTATGCCTCGGTGTGCTGAGGCTCTGTGCAGCAGGTGGCTAGGTACAGGCCATTCTGAAGATGTCGGTGGTAAGTGCTTCAAATAATGGCGCCGAGAGTCAGCACATGTGCAGATGGAGCTCTTGGCTTGAGCTCTCATCTGCACAAGCGCCGACCCTGGCCACCATTTCTCTGAAGCCCACACCGCCAACATCTTCAGAATCTTCAGTGCCTCACCGCCTGCAGCGAGAACCAGCAAAGAGCAGCGCACACTGCCCCAGCACAGCAGCCCACAGAGATCATCTGGGCCTCCCTCTGTACCGCCCACAGTATTGCCCTACTTCAGAACTACCCCTCCCTCCTGGGACCCTGCTCCACCACCGCTGCTGCCCGTGACCCTGCTCCACCACCGGATTATCAGATCTGATGATATTGGAGATAGCAGCACAGTGGCACTTCATTTCCAACCCAGTACATGTGTATTCATTGCCAGCACCCCCTTGTGCTGTAAAATAATACATTTTTGAGTCCTTTTGGGCGAACAGTGTGTTAGTCTTTCATCCCATGCCAGTTTTTTGTCGGTATTAAATGTTTCTATATTGTTGTACGAAATAAAATAATTTTTATATGCACTTTAAACTCATGTTCTTTCTTTTTGTGTACACAACTAATCCTTGGGAGTGTGTTGTCTAGTGGTCATTCTTTGGGGCCTTCCCCTGTGCCCTTTATTAAGCATGACCACCTAGAGACACTATTATTGACCAGGAGTCCTTTTTATTGGATATACATTAACTCTAGCACTGATATGCTTTTGGACATTAGCATTCTTTCTGATGAAGGGCAAATAAGCCAAAAAATCAATTAGACACATGCAACAGATGGCAATTGTGAAATAATATCGTTATTATACCGCATAACAGTGGAGTGCCAAGTTCTTTTGAATATTTGCTATTGGAGTGGGATCCTACATGAACCCCTTTTTTCTAAGTGTGCCCTGTATCTCATATCGCCATATGCCCTAATAGACTGATTGGACAACCTTTGTAATACAGAATAAAATCAACAATATATAATATTATCATGTAGTGGCAGGTGGAATGTGTAGGACTTTTCCTTCGGTCATGCCATAAATGTTTAACCCCTTTAGCTAAAAGTAAAGAGATGTTTCTTCGCACAAAAATAAGATTTGCACTCACCACAAAAGTACTCTAATGAGCCTTTCTGTACAGTTTCCTTCATCACTTTGTATTTCTAAAATAAAATTATGATTTCAATTACCAGCCTCTTACGGTTGCTTAGTTTACAGTTGATAAAAAGCCAATCTCAACTCCCGAGAGAAGCCCGTTCTGCAGCAGTCCTCTAGTTAACATGCTAAGTGTTAACTAGAAGTTTGATGCCATATTTCATCCTAAGAAGCTTGTAATCATTTGTTAGTGTTTGTTCTAGTAGGATATAAAGTGCAATCCAATAGGATAATGCAGGAAGCAGAGCTTATCCCAACGCCATTTCCTCATTATTCATACAGACATTCCATCCATGATAAAGTCTGGTTTACTGCTCCTAATACTTTCTCAGTTTTACATCAACGTCTTTGTGTTATTTGCTTTAATGCACATTTTAACAAGGTATATTAAAAAAACAACTCTATAAATTCATGTACTTTCCCATCTTATTTAAACATGTTTGATTTACTTTACGCTCCATGACGTGACTATTCTAGTTACTAATATCAAGGTATTGTAATTCCAGAAAAAAGCTCGGATTTCCATCTATTACTATTTGCACGAGCAAATAAAAAAAAAAAAAGTGTCAAATTTTCATTCAGGAAAAAAATGGATGATTTTTCATCTGTATTGTCATCTATATGGCAGTGATAATATTTACAAGACCAAAAATAGTTTTCTAAGTTAATAATAGCAATGTGTCCATATAATTAAGACGCTATACAGTTGATCCAGATGGGATTAAGTTTTCTTTTGCACACTCATATACTTTAAAGAGGCTGTCCACTACATTTACATTGATGGCCATGACACTTGGCACCCCTGCTGATTAGCTGTTTTCGATGCCAGCAGCAGGCGACTGGAAATGCTCATTTTCGGAGCAGAATAAGGGGTACTTTGCCGAGCGCGATAGTACCCGCCCCCGTCGCACATGCGATATCTTGTAATAGCTGCCATAGCAAACATTATCGCTACGGCAGCTTCACATGCACTTACCTGCCGTGCGATGTTGCTCTGGCCGGCAACCCGCCTCCTTCCTAAGAGGGAGGGTCGTGCGGCGTCACAGCGACGTCACACGGCAGGCGGCCAATGGAAGCGGAGGGGCGGAAATGAGCGGGACGTAAACATCTTGCCCACCCTCTTCCTTCCTCATTGCAGGCGGGACGCAGGTAAGGAGATGTTCCTCGCTCCTGCGGCTTCATACACAGCGATGTGTGCTGCCACAGGAACAAGGAACAACATCGTAACTGTCGCTGCAGCGAAATTATGGAAATGACCGACACTACACAGATCACCGATTTTCGACGCTTTTGCGATCGTTTATCGGTGCTTCTAGGCTTTACACGTTGCGACGTCGTTACCGGCGCCGGATGTGCGTCACTTTCAATTTGACCCAGACGATATCGCAGTAGCGATGTCGCAACGTGTAAAGTACCCCTAAGTCTTCTGATAGCGGCCGCGGTCGAGTACCACACATCCGATTCCCATTCAAATCAATAGGAGGCAGATGTACGGCTGGTGTCAGTTGACAGGGCAGCTCTGATAATGAGCATTTCCTGCTGCCACCATTAAGAGGAGCTCATCAGTAGAGGTATCGGACACTAATGGCTCATCAGACACTAATGACCTAACCTAAGGATTGGCCATCAATATAAAATTGGTGGACAACCGCTTTAATAGGTGCGTTTCATCAGAAACGCAGAAAAGACTAATGCATGTTGCAAATTTTGTCACATCAATATCCAGACCATATAAAAAATGGTCATCTGAACAGCCCCATCGAATAACATTGGTCTGAGTGCTGTCCATGGACACTGTTCAAAAAGAAAATACGGTCAAGTGAAAGTAGCCGACTGAACAGTGACATGTTAGTATTTAAAAGGTTCAAGTCGCTGAAACATTTCTCAATATACCTGTAGGTAGCTGCAATAACCCAACAAACATTTTATCATCACACATTTGGCTGGGGCAAAACTCTTCATCCCAGCTCTATGGAGATCCACAGCTTGTCTGTCACAGGGAGTGTTGCTTAAAACTCGCCAACTGTCATGGCGAAATTAGACACTGTTCACACTACAGATTCTGACACTCAACCCTATGGTTTCCCTTGTGTTTCTGAGGTACACAGGCAGGCTCGGGCGTCGAACAGTGTTGTGGTCATTTATGGTCAGGCTAGCAAGAGTTAACCTCGGCTAGCCTGCTGGTACCTCTGGAATCACATCTTAGAAATTTATCACATTTGTTCCCCGCCTTTTTAAGATGGTGAAATTTGTCTTCCCACGCTGACTATTAGATTATTGCTGTGTTGGTCTGTGTGCTGTTGTGTCCCAGTCCTGCTGGTGATTATATTATGTGGTGCTTGGAGTTGTTGTGCAGTTCTCCTGTCGTCTAGTTGTTTTCTCCCTGCTCTTATTTTCCTCCTTACATCATATTCTCTTATACCTCTGTGTGAGCTTGCTGTGAGATAGAGTTTTGATTTCCCTGTTTGTCTCTCTCTGTTGGTTTAATAAACACTCCTTTCTAGAGTTGGGCGAACTCGTGGAAATTCGGTTCGGTGTGTGCAGCCGAACTGTACCTCCACGGGATTGAAAGTCACTGCTTGGCAGTGCGGGTCTCCGCCCACATGCAGCCAGCCAAAACAATTTTTTTTCAGGGGGAGGGGGGGTTGCACACTACATGTGATAACGCCATTGTTTCCCCAGTCCTAGCCTATCAAACACTGCCAACAGCTCACACTGAGCAGAGCACTGAGCGTACCTGAGCACAGCTATGCTTGCATGAGTAAAGTTTATGCGTAAAGCGCCTGAACTCCAAAGGAAAGAGTTGTCTCAGGACATTAGAAACAAAATTATAGACAAGCATGTTAAAAGGTAAAGGTTATAAGACCATCTCAAAGCAGCTTGATGTTCCTGTGACTACAGTTGCACATATTATTCAGAAATTTAAGATCCATGGGACTGTAGCCAACCACCCTGGACGTGGCTGTAGGAGGAAAATTGATGACAAAATCAAAGACGGATAATACGAATGGTAACCAAAGAGCCCAGAAAAACTTCTAAAGAGGTTAAAGGTGAACTTCAAGCTCAAAGAACATCAGTGTCAGATCGCACCATCCGTCGTTGTTTGACACAAAGAGTACTTCATTGGAGACGACCAAAGAGGACACCATTGTTGAAAAAAAAATCATAAAAAAGCCAGACTGGAATTTGCCAAACTATATGTTGACAAGCCGAAAAGCTTCTGGTTGAATGTCTTATGGACAGATGAGAAAAACTGAACTTTTTAGCAATGCACAACAGCCCTATGTTCACAGACGGAAAAATGAAGCATATCATGAAAAGGACACTGTCCCTACTGTGAAAAATGGAGGAGGCTCGTTTATGTTCTGGGGCTGCTTTGCTGCAACTGGCACAGGATGTCTTGAATCTGTGCAGGGTACAATGAAATCTCAAGACTATCAAAAGATTCTAGAGAGAAATGTGCTGCCTGATGTCAAAGCTTGGTCTCAGTCGCAGGTCATGTGTCTTTCCACAGGATAATGACCCAAAACACACAGCTAAAAACACCCAAGAATGGTTAAGAGGAAAACATTGGGCTATTCTGAAGTGGCCTTCTATGATCTCTGACCTAAATCCTATTGAGCATCTTTGGAAAGAGCTGAAACATGCCGTCTGGAAAAGGCAACCTTCAAATATGAGACAACTGGAGCAGATTGCTCCTGAGGAGTGGCCAAAATACCTGTCGAAAGGTGCAGAAGTCTCATTGATAGTTACAGGAATTGTTTTATTGCAGTGATTGTCTCAAAATCATGTGCAACAAAATATTAAGTTAAGGGAACCATCATTTCTGTCCGGGGCTATTTCATGAGCTTTATTTTTATTTTTAAATTATGTGAAAGCCGAAAAGCAGTGTCTGACTTTCATTTGTTCATGTTCATAGATTTATTTATTACTTTTGTCTATCAAGTTATTTCTGTGACCATTGTAAGTTTTTCTTTCATTAAACAAGGAGTACCAACAATTTTGACCACGTGTGTATATATTAGGTTATGTGGGCCTCAAATATAGAGTAGAGTACATGGGGCTCATAATGTATATAGGAGGTTATTTGGGGCTCATGCTGTATTTAGGAGACTATGTGAGGGCTCATACTGTAAATATAGAAGTTGTGTGAATGCTGATATGGTATTTAAAGAGCTAAGTGGGTGTTCGTACTGTATATAGGGAGTTACGGTATGTGGAAGCTCATACTGTATGTAAGGGGCTGTGTGTGGTCTCATACTGTATATAGGGGAATTTCAGCACTTAATTTTGCTCAATATGAAATACATTAACATGAAATAATTCTTACTATGTTAATATTGACCTGAATTAATTTCAGCTTATTGATTGCCGCCCCCCTCACCCACCCACACACCAGTGACTGTCTCTCTGGCCCATTGGGAAAAATGAATTGCCCACCCTTGCATTAGAAACATCTATCTTTCTCCTTTTTGTGCGCTGCACTGTATAGAGGGACATCTTTTTACATGGCTGATCATATTCATTTAGTCCATAGAGGTAAACTCTATAGTATATTACAATGGCGTCTCCTTTAAACTGGATGCACTTGTTTAAAAAGTCAGGAGTTAGCATTACCGTATTTTTCGCATTATAAGACACACTTTTGTTCCCCCAAATTTTGGGGGAAAGTAGGGGGTGCGTCTTACAATCCGAATAGATGAATTATATACTGCAGGGCCCAGAGGAGGTGGGGGAAGATCTGGAGCGGTGCTGGGGGCTGAAGCAGGCCGGTGAAGGCTGCAGGAGGCAGCAGGAGATCTCCTGCTCCCGCTCATATAATATGCACTGCCGCTGTCCATCACCGTGGTGCTGAAACCACACCGCAGTGATGGGCTGGGGGAGCGGCGCATATTATATGTGCCTGCGACCCCCTTTGATGGCACACGCCCCCCCGCCCCCCTCGTGTTAGATATGGCCCCCATGCTGCTGCTTATCCTAAAATAAAAAAGCTTTACTTACCTCCTCCAGCACTGATCTCTCGGTGTCTCCCCGGTCTCCCTACTGCCACTGTGATGTCACTCTGCTGTGCCGATCACATGACCAGCACTGAGAAGCAGGAAGTGGAGGAGGAGCAGCAGCACGGAGGGAGACACGGGAGGACAGCGCTGGAGAAGGTAAGTAAAGAGTTTTTTATTTTACTATGGGCAGCAGCATAGGGGCCATATGAAACACAGGAGGACTTGTGCCATCTATAGGGGGCAATGGGCAGCACAGGGGGAAGTGTGCCAACTATAGGGGGACGTGTGCCAACTATAGGGGGACGTGTGCCAACTATAGGGGGACGTGTGCCAACTATAGGGGGACGTGTGCCAACTACAGGAGACGTGTGCCAACAATAGGAGACGTGTGCCAACAATAGGAGACGTGTGGCATTACTGGGGGACGTGTGCCAGCACAAGTGGGCTATATTCAATATAAGGGGGCCATATCCAGATTAAGGGGGCTAATTTTAGGATGGGGGGCTATGAGGGACATATACCCTATATTGTTAGACGGACACTGGCATTATAATACGGACTCCATTTAACATTAAAAAAAATGTTTTTTCTCTTTTTTATTTCACCAAATTTGGGGGTGCGTCTTATAATCGGGTGCATCTTATAAAGCTAAAAATACAATATGTCCTTATAAGAAAAATACCGTGGAACAAACTGGGTGCCTGTGAGCATGTGTGATAGTGTAACAAGATGGTAGCTATTTTATTGTACTATATAGAGATTATAATTTATTCATTAGCGTTCTATAGGGAATTACTGATGACATTTTATTTTTTTCTATTCTCGGAAAACCCTTTTAATGTCAACCAATGCAGGAAAAAAGATACAGATTTGAAACGGATTGCTACCCTACAAAGCTGTGCACACCACTAATGCTTTGGTTGGAAAATAGCTCTGAAACTAAACTGACATATATATTATTATATTATATATTACATACATATATACACACGCACTTTTTTTTTCCATACTAGAAACTTATGATGAAGACCTTCTGTGAGAAAATGTATTTGGGGTTATTTTTTATGCTACTGTAGAATATAATCTTGACAGATGAACGCTTTCAATTTTAGCAACCCAAATGGAAAAATCACAAAATAGTTACTTATAAAGTATTTTTCCAATTCGAACATAACTGTTTTAGAACTGCTGACTTTTTAAATAATTACAGCATGTTTCAAAGCACATACATACTGCCTATCTTAGATGAGAAGCGCAGACCATTTTGTTATACATGCCTTGTTTGTGAAATGAGAATTTACAAGCTGGAATTTTAACCCCTTCACGACATCCACCATACTAGTACGGCGTAGCGGGAAATGCGTTCCCAGGAGCAAGATCTGACAGGCTTCCTGCTTGTATGTAACTGACTGATCTAATACCCAGCAATGCAAAAGCATTGCAAAGTATTAGAACAGCGATCAGAGCTGAGAAGGTTGATATCCCATACTAGGACTTATTAAAAAAGTAAATAAAGGAAAATAAACTTGTAAATATATACAAAATAAAAAGGGAACGCAAGAAAAAAAAAAAAAAAAAGGAAATGAAAAAAGGTTTTGCAAGTAACAGTTTTTCTATAAAAAACAAAAAAGAAAAAAAAGTACACAAGCCAATACTTTTTTTGTCATAGTTACACAAAACATTAAATAAAAAGTGATTTAAAAAAATCTCACATACATACTTCATGATATTGATAAAAATGTCATCTTCTCCCGTAAAAACAAGCCTTTATATAGCTCTGTTGGCAAAACAAGGAAAAAAACAAAAAGAACAAAAACCTTACGATTATCGGAATATGACAGAGTAAAAGCAAATTATTTATTTTAAAACAAACACTACTGCCTGATCTCTTTTAGTGAATTGGGTGAAAAAAGGAATTTTGTTTTTTGTTAACACTGCAAAAAAAACAAAAAAAACAAAAAAAAAAAAAACCCCATGATCAAAAAAATGTTTTGTAGTCCAAAATAGTATAAATATAAACTTCACCTCATCCGCAGAAAGCGACCTCCCACACAGCTCGTTCAGCGGAAAGGTAGAGTCCTAGCTCTCAGAACGTGGCAATGCAATACATACTTATTTTGTAAATCAGTGTTTTAGTGTAGAAATTGTAAAACCTTTATAACTCCGGTGTCACAGTAATTGTAGTAAACGTGAAGAATAAAGTAATCTTATTACAGTACACAGCGTCGGTCTGGCGTTCCGGGGTAGCGGGGGAAACCCCCAGTAGGCTCCGACCTTGACTCCACACTAAGCAGTCCCCGACAGCCTGCAGGGGCCCCCGCCGGGTGTATTACAGTGACCTGCGGCCACGGCTCTTTAGACCGTCGGGCCGCCGCTGCAGGTGTTGACACTGTATGCACTGCAGGCAGCAGTCAGATTATGACAGCGCCAGTAGCTACACGGGGGGGGGGGGGGGGGGGGGGGGAGTTCCTGACTAGGAGGGGAGAACCAGAGCTTATGAGCAGAAGCGCGGCAGGGGCAGAACACAAGCTGCATCCCAGAAGAAGAAACTGCATCTAGTGCTAGGACCTGCGATGACTCATGCCCATGTAACCGTGTGAGATGAGCCGGGCAGAAGATGCCGAGACCGAGGAAGATGTGGTAATGAGGATGTGGGTGAGTGGCATAAGGGGGGTCCACACTGTGACAGAGGGTTGTTAATTAATACAGGGTGTGTGGGAAATGGGATTTCAGTGTGTTGGAGAGAGGGGTAATTTGGAGTACAGCCTGGCTGTGTGAGATATGCAGGGCATAAGGGTGCTGAGTGTGTGTGATTTGGGGGTGCAGGGTGTGTGTGATTTAGGGGTGCAGGGTGTGTGTGATTTGGGGGTTCAGGGTGTGTGTGATTTGGCGGTGCAGGGTTTGTGCACCAGTCCCTGCTGTGTGACGTGCGTGAAGTCCACACAGTGACCATATATCAGTAGGGATTAGGGAAAAAGGGATAGCAGCAGTGAGAGCATGGGATTTGATTGGGAAAGCTGGGTGCTGAGTTGAGAGAAAGAGGCTCTTTTTCTCATCACCCAGCTTTGCTATGTTCTGATATCCATCTTGTCCTCAGCTCCCCAGTTCCCAGCTTTCCCATTCTCTGTTATCATGGGAAAGCTGGGAGCTGAAGACAAGATGGCGATCAGAACATAGAAAAGCTGGGTGCTGAGTAAAGGAACAGAGTAATTATCCTGTATCCCAAGTGGCTTATCCAGTACAGAGTATCAAGTATCATTATCCTGTACCCCCAGTGTCAGTGTCAATATCCTGTACCCCAGTGTCCGTGTCATTATTCTGTACCCCCCAGTGTCAGTATCTTAGGCTACATGTAATTACTCTTCAGGGGGCCTCTATATGTGATAATAGTACAGGAGAATATAACTATATATAAAAAAAAAATACATGATCTGCCCATAGAGCAGTGTTGTCAGCATACACAGGAGTAGTAAAGGGTTTATCAAACATGGAAAACTAATTTGAAAATCATGAGCAGTCCCTGTTAGCAAATAGCGCAGGGACTGCATGATGACACTGAACATGAGGGTATATGGAGGATTGTTTATGTGTTTTTATAGTCAGGGGTTAATTTTCAAATCTGCCTAGTAACGTGAGTATCCCCTAGTAACCAATGGGGTCGCTGCGCGCCTAATTTTAAAGTTATTGATTGGAAGTTTTGGTTGCTGTGCAGGTTTTGTTGTATATAAGGGGCTGCTTCACCAGCTGTGAGTCAGTCACAGCTGATGAAGAGAAAGCTTCTGGTCATGGAAGGTCTTATCCAGCAGATACTTCAGAGAGCCGGAGAAGAAGACGGTGCGGCGTGGCTAAGAAGATGCCTGGAGACTTCGGCTTCGGGAGCGGAGATGCCCGGTCCAGGAGCGGCGACTCGGATGGATGAACGGTCGGCGGTGTCGGAGCCAGCGGTGACTTCTGGGGAAAAAAGAAGTCGCAAGGAAAGAGCAAGATACTCACCGCCGGCATCAGCGAGGAAATCGTCGCGGGGACGGAAGAAGAGGTCGGCGGCTCGTGGTAGCGGAGGATCCGGTTCGGGTGCCGAGTTACCAGCGCGGATGGAGGCAGTCGCTGCAAGAGGACGGTCGCGGACTTCTCGCGTGATTCCAGTCTCATCGCGAGAGCTGCCGACGGTGCCGGGTCCCCGGAAGTCGCGTCACCCGGAGGTGTGCAGCCCAGTGTCCGTCTGCTTGGTTCCCCCATGTGACCGCGAGCACGTTCCGGTAGCGGTGCCGTCGGTCAGCGGGGGATTTGGTCCTGGGCTGCTATAGCCCGCTGCCGCCACCGCCGCCTCCTTTGCAAAAGAGCTCGCATGAGGCGGCGGTGGTTTCTCAGGCATGGGCGTCCGGATCATCATCTGGGGACGAAGCTGCGGCAGGCGCAGCGGAGACGGCGGCGCTGAGGCAGCGATCCAGGAGCTGCTACCAAGATCGGGACACAGGACGTGTATGCAGGCTCACGGAAGACTGGTGAGAACCCACATGTGCTGCTTAGTGGTGGGCAGGATTTTGATGTAGGTATGTTAAAAAATATGATGTATAGTGTATGTAGGGAAATGTTAGGGAAGGAGGGCAGATCTGTGTCAGCTCAGAATGTCCAGGTTGAGGGGATTCCGGGTAATTTGTTTAAAGAAGCTATTACATGTCAGTCTTCCCCCCTGGGTTTTCACTTGAGCATGGGAGTGAAGGAAAGGATATGGAGAAAAGAGTATGTGGATATTTTTTCTTTGCTCCCATCCGCAAAAGAACAGTCTCGTATAGTAGTGTCAGATGTTAAAAGTGAAGGTGACAGTGAAAAAAAGAGGCCGTATAAATCCTTTCATAATTGGCTGCAAGCCTTTTTTATTTTTGCAGCTGTATTAGGGGAGAAAGAGTCTGAGCATTGCAGTGGGTTGTTTCAGCACATGGAATCGATTCTTGAAGCCTATAGGAATTTTGGTGGGACAGCTTGGCTCGTTTATGACGAGTCATTCCGCCAAAAAATGTCAGTACACCCCTCTATGCGGTGGGGTGAGAAGGATGTGGGCCTGTGGCTTAACTTAATGGCACCACAGCGGAGTTATGGGAATAGACAGCAGCAAAATGCACAGTCAAAAAGGGGCTTCTGTTTCTCGTTTAATGAAAGTATGTGCAAATGGCAAAATAATTGCAAATTCAGGCATGAATGCTCTTTTTGTGGGGGGGGACATCCATTATTCAAATGTTTTAAGAAGCAGTCGTCGCAGGGTCAGCAGCTTACCAGCACAAGGGAGCACTTTCTCAAAGGCCCGGACACCAGTGAACCTGGCAAACATGCTCCCCTGGCTAGACAGGTACCCCGACAGACTGAAGGCTAATGTTGTTTTTAATGGTTTTAATTCTGGGTTTTTTGTTCCTAGGTTTAGAGGTCAAGGTTGCGTTTTAGTTAATAATTTAGCTTCCGTTAATCAGCATGAAGAGTTTGTGTTAGAGCATATTAGGAAAGAGTTGTATCAAGGGAGAATAGAAGGACCTTTTTCTAACCCCCCTTTTCAGGATTTTCGAATTTCCCCTTTGGGTATAGTACCTAAGAAGGAACCTGGCACTTTCAGAGTGATTCTTCACTTGTCATATCCAAAAGACTTTTCATTGAACGATGAGGTGGACACTGATTTAGCATCGGTTCATTATGCATCGTTCGATATGGCGGTCGAGTTGTTAAGGACGTTTGGTAGCAAGGCGTTGTTGGCAAAAACCGATGTTAAGTCGGCATTTCGGATCTTGCCAGTGGACCCGGATGGTTTCAATTCATTGGGTTTTTATTTTAACCAGGAATTTTATTTTGACAAATGTTTACCTATGGGTTTTTCGTTGTCCTGTTTTTATTTTGAGTGTTTTTCGTCCTTTTTACAATGGGTTATTCAGGAGATGGTTCCCGGGGGTGGGGTTTTACACTATTTAGACGACTTTTTGTTTATCGGTGATGGGTCTTCGGCTTTGTGTTTGAGTTTGTTGGAAAAGTTTTTGGCCTTGATGCGGCACTTTGGCGTGCCTATTGCAGAGGAGAAGACGGTTTTACCTTGCAATAGGTTGGAGTTCTTGGGTATCACTTTGGACTCCATTTCTATGGAATGTAGTCTGCCTGCAGATAAAGTACTGGCATTGCAGGCAGCAATTGCTGACATGCTGTTGAGGAATAAAGTGACGCTGCGTCAGATGCAATCCTTATTAGGGTCTTTGAATTTTTGCTTGAGAATTATCCCTATGGGTCGGGTTTTTTGTAGGCGTCTGTATGACGGCATTAAAGGGTTGAAGTCACCAAATGCGCACTTGAGGTTATCAAGGGAAATGAAGGAGGACCTATCGGTCTGGCAGCAGTTTTTGCGGGATTTTAACGGGGTGTCTTGTATACAGCATGATTTTTGTTTTTCAGATGAATTATCGCTTTTTGTTTTTTCGGATCGGAGCTGGGGTTTTCAGGTGATTTTTAACTCGGAATGGTCCGGAGATGCGTGGCCGGATGTATGGCATTCTATGGGCGTTGTAAAGAAGGATGTGGTTTTGGAATTATTTGCCATCTTGGTGGTATTCTCAATTTGGGGTTCTGCACTGGCAAACAGACGTATTAAATTACGGTCTGGGAACAGTGGCGTAGTTTTTTGCATTAATACGTTGTCGTCTAAGTGCTTCTGGGGAAGTAGAATTTTGAAGCGATTGGTGTTGCAGTGTTTGTCATTTAATATATGGTTAAAATGTTCCTTGGTGTTGGAGACATGTGATCAGACAACACTGTCTTTTTTACAGCGGAACCGGACGGATTCTTGTCAGATGGTGCCTTGTCCAGAGGAACTGTGGCAGATAATTTAAATCTCATACCTGGTTTTATTCAAGGTTCTCTGGCTCCTAGTACATGGGCGGCGTATGCCGCAGCATGGAAGGAATGGAAAGTTTTTTGCAAGTCGAATCATATGTCTTATAATAATCCTAATGTGGAATGGGTTTTGCAGTATATTAATATGTATTTATACAATGGTAAGAGTTATGCATCGCTCCACAAAGACTTGTCGGGGATATCGTTCTTTTTGAAACTTAAAGGAGGGGTGTCACTGTTTTCTTATTTTCCAGTAAAACAGGTATTAAAAGGGTTCAAAAAAGGGAATTGCCATCCTGATTCTAGGCGCCCTCTTTCGGTAGAACTGTTAGGACGACTATGGGAGGTCTTAGGTTCAATTTGTTATGACTCAGTGGAGACTTGTTTGTTTCGCTGTGCTTTTGTGATAGCGTTTTTTGCAGCTCTCAGGATTGGTGAACTGGTTGCTCCTAGCAAGCACAAGGTAGGTGGTTTATTATTAACTGATGTGAGTTTATCCAGGTCTTATTGTGTAATTTTCCTGGGTAGATCAAAAACGGACCAGTATGGAAAAGGGGTTAATATTAAATTAAGAACAGTGGCTGACTCTAGTCTGTCCGGTTGCTAATTTGAGAATGTGGTTGAATATTCGCCCAAGGCTACCTGGTAATTTGTTTATTCATGTTAATGGTGAACCTGATACAAGGTTCCAGTTTTCTAAGCTAATGCAGCGCTCTTTATGCGAGCTGGGTTTGGGGGGCTTGAGGTTCTCAACCCATTCCTTCCGAATTGGGGCAGCGACCTCCGCTGCCTGTTTGGGTATGCGTAAGAATAAAATTAAGACGATTGGGAGATGGCGTTCTAATTGTTATAGGCGTTATGTGAGGCCTGATATGTTTTTTAATTAACTTTCTTTGTTTTAGGACCCTTAACCGTTTGGATTATCGGTCATTCTTTTGTATTTTGGGCACAGAAGAGGGCCTCTTTGCGGAATTATTCCGAAAATTTATCGTTTCCCGTCCAAGTCCTCAATATTTGTTGGTACAGTAGTAGGGGAATGAGGTGGCATCAGCTGCTTTCGGAGTTACAGAAGAACGCTTTGCATGCTCCACCTCCTGATTTAATAATTATTCATTTATCCGGTAATGACATTGGTTCAGTAAAAACGTTGGATTTGTTATATTTCATGCGTCGGGATTTAGTGTTAATTAAGAATTTATTTCCGAGTGTTTCGGTAGTTTTTTCTGAGGTTATTCCGCGGTTGGTTTGGCGTGACAATGGTTTTGAATTTTTGGAAAAAATTAGGAAACGAATCAACAGGCTGATTGAAAAATTTCTGATTTCAATAGGTGATTTTTCCTATCGGCATGTTGAATTGGAGGGTTTTATTCAGGGTTTATATAGACGGGATGGGGTGCACCTCTCAGAAGTAGGGCTGGACATTTTCAACCTTGGCCTACAGAATATTGTGGAAAGATGGCTGGGTTGTAGGGGGGGGGACGCTGATGGTTGTCAGCGTCCCCCTGGTGGAAGAATCGCCCAGCCATCTGGGTGGATTACGGAGTTATTACGGTGTTTATTCAGTATGGATTGGTTATAACGGTATTTTTATGGTATTCATGGTTTAATAAAAAGGTTTAATTTATGGAAAATAATCTCCTAATAAACAACACGGCCATTTTATTTCCACAATATCTGTCTCCGGTGTCATTTATTTATAAGAATTAAAAGGGTGGGAAAGAGTATGGGTCATGTGTCATCATGAGCAGTCCCTGTTAGCAAATAGCGCAGGGACTGCATGATGACACTGAACATGAGGGTATATGGAGGATTGTTTATGTGTTTTTATAGTCAGGGGTTAATTTTCAAATCTGCCTAGTAACGTGAGTATCCCCTAGTAACCAATGGGGTCGCTGCGCGCCTAATTTTAAAGTTATTGATTGGAAGTTTTGGTTGCTGTGCGGGTTTTGTTGTATATAAGGGGCTGCTTCACCAGCTGTGAGTCAGTCACAGCTGATGAAGAGAAAGCTTCTCCCGCCCACCCGCCCCCTTTTTGTTAATCTTTCCTTATGTCGATTATTAACTTTATGTTTTTGTTTTTGTCGTGTTGTTTTCTTAGGGAGGAAGAATCGCCCAGCCATCTGGGTGGATTACGGAGTTATTACGGTGTTTATTCAGTATGGATTGCTTATAACGGTATTTTTATGGTATTCATGGTTTAATAAAAAGGTTTAATTTATGGAAAATAATCTCCTAATAAACAACACGGCCATTTTATTTCCACAATATCTGTCTCCGGTGTCATTTATTTATAAGAATTAAGAGGGTGGGAAAGAGTATGGGTCATGTGTCATCATACTGCGGCTTTTACAGGCCTCTGTCCCCCCAGAATGACACTGTCACATCCAGTGCAGACACTGCGGACCGATCAATACCTGATAATTATGTAATGTGTGATGGTGGAAAGAGAAGAGAATTCACCAGTCTCCAACAGGAAATGTGTATGGAGGGTAATGCCTCACACGTCCACATACTGACTCTATAGGGGATTTCCCAAGTCAGTTAGGGCAGACCCTATATGGGTGGATGGCTGGGGGCAGAGGGGGATTAATTTTAGTAATCTTTTCCATGTGAAGATGCTGGATAACATTTTGTTTCTCTTTGATTATTGTTTGGCTGAGGGACTCGGTGGTTTTCCTAGGACAAGGAATGTCCGTGTAAGAAAAACTGCGACTGACTGTAAATAACAGATTCCATTATTAACTACAATAAATAAGATGCTACAAGAAATCCTGTGCTATCTGCAGGCACAGGACGGCTCTACTGCGCACTGTAGAGTTTGCTAAAAGGCGCACGTTATACTGAGAGAAGGCGAAGATGAACAAGTAATAAAAACGTTTATGGGAGCTATAGTGTGGGCCCCTAGAGGCAATTATCCTGGTAGGTCCCTGGCACACCAGTCCGACCCTGACGGTACATGTACCACGCGGTGGATGGCATGAACTGGGGCAAATAAAAATGAAAGACATTTTCTGAATTGCTTTTTATTTGTTCATTCTATTTCTCAAAAACTGGAATAAAAGGAAAATGTACCCCAAATATCACCAATAGAAACTTAATCTCATCTTGAAAAAAAAAAAAAACAAGTCCCTACTCTGATCTGTTGGCAGTCAACAACAAAAAAAAAATAGACCGGTAGTAGTTCAGGGGTGTTAGAAAAGAGACATGGCACTTACAAATCCAATACAGTAAAATTCAGGCATGGAAAGCCAAGGGCCCCCTTTACTGAGTCCCCCAGAGTGCACAAACTACACGTAGCATCAGCATCTAAGGCGCTGCTGCAGACAGGAGACTGCACCTAATCATGATCTATTTGCTGGATCAATAACAGATCAGTGGGGGTCCAACACCACCACACCCACCTATCATCTGAAAACCGCCCCGTCAGCGACCAGACCTAAGCGGTATATAGGTGCAACACAGTAACTCTGTACATTGATTAGTAGATGACAACTGAACTTAGTCTCCCATTGAAGTGAATGTACTGCAGTATTTAGGCAGCAGCCACCAAGCAATGTACGAGATTCCTTTATATAGCCTGTACATCGCATAGGCTGAATATTCACAGTGTCCGTGCACCTAGCCTAGAGTACAAGTGTGGAAATCTTTCCAAACATATACGGTAATGTCACCATGGACGACCACTCACTAGACACAGGCTAAGGCTATGTGCGCACTAGAAAAGTGATTTTTCTCAAGAAAATTTCTTGAGAAACTTCTGGGAGTTGAAGATTTCCGCACCTGCGGAAAAATCCACCGGAAAAACGCATGCGGATTTACCGCAGGTTGGTCCCTGCGGTTTTGCAATAAATAATATAGATAATCGATAGAAAGATGGATAGATGAATAGATAGATAGATAGATAGATAGATGAATAGATAGATGAGAAAGACCTATATAATGTCCCACCCCCCTGCATTTTCTAAGCTGGCACCCTTTAGTGACTTTCATGTGGCACTAAAGGGTGCTTAGCCTTGTATTTAGCCATAAAATAAATAAATAATTAACAAAAAAAAACGGACGTGAGGTCCCCCCCATCTTTTGTAGCCAGCTAGGGTAAAGCAGACGGCTGCAGCCTGCAGACCACAGCTGGCAGCTTCACCTTGGCTGGTAATCCAAAACAGAGGGCACCCCACGCTGTTATTTTACATTAAATAAATAATTTAAAACAAAAAACGTGGGGTCCCCCCCAAATTGCATCACCAGCCGAGGTAAAGCGGACAGCTGTGGTCTGGTATTCTCAGACTAGGGAGGTCCACTGTTATTGGACACTCCCCAGCCTAAAAATAGCAGGCCGCAGCCGCCCAAGAAGTGGCGCATCCATTAGACGTGCCAATCCTGGCGCTTCGCCCCAACTCATCCCGTTGCCCTCGTGCGTTGGCAAACGAGGTAATATATGGGGTTGATGCCAGATGTGTAATGTCACCTGGCATCAAGCCCTGGGGTTGGTGAGGTCAGGCGTCTATCAGATACCCGACATCACCAACCCAGTCAGTAAGAAATAAAAAATAGACAACAAAAAAAGTTTTATTTGAAAAAAACACTCCCCAAAACATTGTTCTTTTCAATAAATTGGTGAAAGAGGGAATCAATTCCACGTCCGGTGTAATCCAATAAGGGGGGGCGTCCCACGGCGATCCATACCATAGTCGCTGTCCCAGTCAATGAAGAACAGAATGTTCCCCATTGGCTGGGAGAGCAATGCAGTGACCTGAGCTAACATCAATAGCCCAGGTCACTGCATGGGATGCAGAGCGCTGCTGCCAGGAGGATAGATGAGATCATTACCTGCTGTGATCATCTCCTGTACTGCTGACGTCAGCGCTGTCACTGACTTCTATGCCCGCCGCGCTGTCAGAAGTATCGCGAGAGCCCGTGACGTCACCGCTAGTGACAGTCTCGGGCCGCTCGCGAGACGGGCATAGACAGCAGTGACAGCGGTGATGTCAGGAGGCAGGAGATCGTCACAGCAGGTAATGATCTCACCTCCTGACAGCAGCGATCGTCATCCCCGCGGCTGCCAGCACTGCAGGGTGTCAGTGCCTGCCTGCGCTGCCGTGTGACAGGCTGCTGACACTGTGGGCAGACACTGACACCCTGCAGTGCAGTGGCAGTGTCTGCCTGCGCTGCAGGGTGACAAGCTGCTGACACTGCGGGCACACACTGACACGCTGGAGTGCAGGCAGCCGCGAGGCTGGAGCGGGACACAGACTGCACGGGCACCTGGAGGTCGCACGGAAGTGCTTCTGTGCGGCGTCCAGGGAGTGTGACGTCTGTGTTTACTCTGCTCCGCTTCCTCTTCCTGGCATAATGACATCGCTTTCTGCAAAACCGCAGGCAGCGATGAGCATTACCGCAGGTAAATCGTGGCTATACCGGGGGTATACCGCACATCATTTGCTACCTGCGGTATACCCCCGGAATTTTGCGATTACATTACATTGAATGGAGTGAAATTCCGGGGGTATTCCGCAGGTACCTGCGGAAAATAATGGACATGCTCATTTTCTCAAGAAATTTTCTCAAGAAATTCTTCTCAAGGAAATTTCTTGAGAAAAATCCGCAGTGTGCGCACAGCTATTTTTTTTCACATAGGATTTGCTGGGAAATGTCTGCACAAAGATTGCAGACATTTCTCAAGAAATTTCCGCGGCAAATCCGCGGGTAAAACGCACTAGTGCGCACAGGGCCTAAAAGTGTGTTCTTTCCGCCTCAGTCTGGCCGACATCTAGTTCTCTAACGGTATAGGAAAATGCAGGAGATTTGACTTTCCTATACAGGCTGATAATGTAAAGAGATGTATACTATGCTGTATGCGTCTGCTTACTCTGGGTCCCTATGGCAGATGGATGCTTCCGGATTCATCCTGACAGAACACAATGATGGGCACATACCTCCCGAGCATACATTAATTTCTGAAAGTGTTGGCACCCTTGAAATTGTTCCAGAAAATGAAGTATTTCCCACAAATACAAAAAAAAAAATAGAAAAAAAAAAGCAAATTGGGCAGAATTTCACAGAAAACTCTAATAACAGGCTGGTAAAAATTGTTGGCACCCTCAACTTAATATTCGGTTGCACACCCTGAATTTTGTATGTACACACAGTGCGTGGAAAAACAGACATGTAAATAGTACCATAGATTATAATGGGCATGTCACAAATTTTGTCAAGTAAATAGATTTCTAAGACTATGTGTCCACGTGGCGTTTTTTTCCCATGCATTTTTCCTTGCTTATTTTAATCAATAAAAGCTTGGAAAAAGCATCCCAGCAAACTATGAGAATCGTGACTTGCTGTGCACACGCTTCTTTTTTCCTTGCAGAGTTTGTTGCTGAAAAAAGAAGCCGCATGCCAGTAGTTTCTGCGTTTATTTCCTGCACTTCTATAATCCCCTGCAATGCTTTATCACTACAGGGGATTATAGAGCAGCACTTTGCCTCACACACCGTGCATACAGCATGGTGTGTGAGGCCATCCGTAGCTCAGTAACCCAGGGTCGTAATGGTGATGACCCAGGGTTACCATGACAGCAATCGGGTCCCTGTAATCGCATTACAGTGACCCAATCTCCAGGAAGAGGTAAGTGATCCCTCTTCCTGCCTCCTGAATGCTGCGATCGAACTAATCACAGCATATAAGGGGTTAAACTGACAGGAGCAGCACAGGCACCGCTCCAGGCAGTGAGAGCTGGCTCTTGGCTGTAACATCAGACCCAGTGGCGATCGAGGGGGTACACCACAGGAACCCCGGCCAACCCCATGCCTAAAAAACAAACCCAAATAAAAAGCAGGAAAAACCACACATGAAAAACACGAAAACACAATAAAAAAGTGCTGTGTTTTTCCTGCCAAAACATGCTTTTTATGTGGAGAAAAGAAGCACATAAAACAGCAAAGTGGACACACAGCCTTATGAAACTCGTGTCATTAGCACCTTATCAGATGTCGGTAACAACCCATCCAGTCCACACAGGCAAATAAATCAAACTGTAGAGGTCTATAAATTAGGTTGTGTGTGATAATGAGAAATGACACAGGGAAAGAAGTGAAAAAAAGCCATGGAAAGTCATGACCCCAGCTGAAAGCTATCAGTAATTAGAAAGCAATCCTGCCACTTAGTGAAAAATAATAAGAACTGCGTCAACTGGTGGTCTATAAAAATGTGTCACTATTAAGGTACCACACAAAAAACATTTCTTAATAGATAAAACTAGGGAGCGGTCTCAAGTTCTTTGCTACCTTGTATCTACAGAGGCGTGAAAGGAATTATCAGAAGGGTTGTCCAAGAGTCAAGACCCACCTGGGAGAGCAACAGAAAGACCTGGACTCAGCAGTAGAGATGAGCGAACCGGTCGCGGTTCGGCTCGAGGTTGGTTCGCCGAACGGACCTCCCGTTCGAGTTCGGTTCGTCGAACGTTCGACGAACCGAACTCGAACTGCATAGGAAACAATGGCAGGCAATCACAAACACAGAAAAACACCTAGAAAACACCCTCAAAGGTGTCCTAAAGGTGACAAACAACTCAAACACATTGGAAAGTGACAAGGACATATACTCATGCGAAAACAAAACAGCTGGACAAGGAAAAAGAGGAGGACACACAGATATAGGCATGGCACGCCCTTCTAAAATCATGTAAAACACCGCAAGGTGACTCCAAGCGGAGTCTCCATTTTTTCCAAAAATTGGGCCACACACACACCCACCCCTTCAGTGGCAGCAGTTGTGCCCCAGTTGTACACTTCACAGCTACATTTGCATCAAGCACATTCAAAAATACGCCATTCTTATCCGTCCCCAGGATGACACCGGGGTAGGTAGCAAAGTCTTTCCTGATCCCAGCTCTGTTCATCTTGGCTTCTTTTAAAAACACATCAAGCAAGGGTTACTCCAAGCGGAGTCTCCCTTTTTTTCCAAAAATTGGGCCACACAGACACCCACCCCATCAGTGGCAGCACTTGGGCCCTAGTTGCAAACAGGATGTTTTGATTTGCATCAAGCACATTCAAAAATACGCCATTCTTATCCGTCCCCAGGATGACACCGGGGTAGGTAGCAAAGTATTTCCTGATCCCAGCTCTGTTCATCTTGGCTTCTTTTAAAAACACATCAAGCAAGGGTTACTCCAAGCGGAGTCTCCCTTTTTTCCAAAAATTGGGCCACACAGACACCCACCCCATCAGTGGCAGCACTTGGGCCCTAGTTGCAAACAGGATGTTTTGATTTGCATCAAGCACATTCAAAAATACGCCATTCTTATCCGTCCCCAGGATGACACCGGGGTAGGTAGCAAAGTCTTTGCTGATCCCAGCTCTGTTCATCTTGGCTTCTTTTAAAAACACATCAAGCAAGGGTTACTCCAAGCGGAGTCTCCCTTTTTTTCCAAAAATTGGGCCACACAGACACCCACCCCATCAGTGGCAGCACTTGGGCCCTAGTTGCAAACAGGATGTTTTGATTTGCATCAAGCACATTCAAAAATACGCCATTCTTATCCGTCCCCAGGATGACACCGGGGTAGGTAGCAAAGTCTTTCCTGATCCCAGCTCTGTTCATCTTGGCTTCTTTTAAAAACACATCAAGCAAGGGTTACTCCAAGCGGAGTCTCCCTTTTTTTCCAAAAATTGGGCCACACAGACACCCACCCCATCAGTGGCAGCACTTGGGCCCTAGTTGCAAACAGGATGTTTTGATTTGCATCAAGCACATTCAAAAATACGCCATTCTTATCCGTCCCCAGGATGACACCGGGGTAGGTAGCAAAGTCTTTGCTGATCCCAGCTCTGTTCATCTTGGCTTCTTTTAAAAACACATCAAGCAAGGGTTACTCCAAGCGGAGTCTCCCTTTTTTTCCAAAAATTGGGCCACACAGACACCCACCCCATCAGTGGCAGCACTTGGGCCCTAGTTGCAAACAGGATGTTTTGATTTGCATCAAGCACATTCAAAAATACGCCATTCTTATCCGTCCCTAGGATGACACCGGGGTAGGTAGCAAAGTCTTTCCTGATCCCAGCTCTGTTCATCTTGGCTTCTTTTAAAAACACATCAAGCAAGGGTTACTCCAAGCGGAGTCTCCCTTTTTTTCCAAAAATTGGGCCACACAGACACCCACCCCATCAGTGGCAGCACTTGGGCCCTAGTTGTACACTTCACAGCTACATTTGCATCAATCACATTCAAAAATACCCCATAATTAACCGTCCCCAGGATGACACCGGGGTAGGTAGCAAAGTCTTTGCTGACCCATGACTTGTTCATCTTGGCTTCTTTTAAAAACAATGTAAGCAAGGGTTACTCCAAGCGGAGTCTCCCTTTTTTCCAAAAATTGGGCCACACAGACACCCACCCCATCAGTGGCAGCACTTGGGCCCTAGTTGCAAACAGGATGTTTTGATTTGCATCAAGCACATTCCAAATCCACAAGCATTTACTCTCCCCAGGATGACACAGGGGTAGTAAATTCCTTCTGGATCCATGACTTGTTCATTTTGATGAACGTCAGTCTGTCCACATTGTCACTGGACAGACGCGTGCGCTTATCTGTCAGCACACACCCAGCAGCACTGAATACACGTTCAGAGACAACGCTGGCAGCTGGACACGACAAAATCTCCAAGGCGTAACTGGAGAGCTCTGGCCATTTTTCTATGTTTGAAGCCCAAAAGGAGCAAGGCTCCAGTTGCACAGTCATGGCATCGATGTTCATTTGGAGATACTCCTGTATCATCCTCTCCAGCCGTTGAGTATGTGTCAGACTTGTTGTCTCTGGTGGCCTTGCAAAAGAGGGTCTAAAAAAATTATGAAAAGATTCCATAAAATTGCTGTTACCGGCACCAGATACGGTCCTACTGGTACGGGTAGACTGGTGAAGATGACAAGACCGTCCCATGTTTGTCAAGTTACAACTGGGAGATTCCCTCCCTGCACCTGCACGGTTGTTTGGTGGAAAAGCCGAGCTAAGATCGAGTAACAGCTTCTGCTGATACTCCTGCATACGTGCGTCCCTTTCTATGGCTGGAATTATGTCACAAAATTTGGACTTGTACCGGGGATCTAATAGTGTGGCAATCCAGTAGTCATCATCACTTCTAATTTTGACAATACGACTGTCATGTTGGAGGTAGTGCAACAAAAAGGCACTCATGTGTCTTGCGCAGCCATGCGGACCAAGTCCACGCTGTGTTTGTGGCATAGAGGTGCTACCCGTTCTTTCTTCCTCTGACATCTCCCCCCAACCTCTTTCAACTGAAATTTGACCAAGGTCTCCCTCATCCGCTGAGTCTTCCATGTCCATGGACAGTTCGTCCTCCATTTCTTCATGTTCTCCTGCACCTTGCTCAACATTTCGCCTGCTACTATGCGCCCTTGTCGATCCCTGTTCCCCATGGTCCCATGCCTGCTGCGTTGGTGATGATGAACGTCTGGACCTTGGTGATGTTGTTGTCCCTTGCACATATGAATCCTCCTGTAGTTCCTCCCCTTCATGTTGTCCCACCCCCTGACTCCGAATAGTGTTTAGCGTGTGCTCCAGCATGTAAATGACTGGAATCGTCATGCTGATAATGGCATTGTCAGAGCTAAACATATTCGTCGCCATGTCGAAACTGTGCAGAAGGGTGCATAGGTCCTTGATCTGAGACCACTCCATCAGGGTGATCTGCCCCACCTCTGCATCTCGTTGGCCCAGGCTATACGTCATGACGTATTGCACCAGGGCTCTGCGGTGCTGCCACAGTCGCTGTAACATGTGGAGAGTTGAATTCCAGCGTGTCGCCACATCGCATTTCAGGCGATGAACCGGCAGGCCGAAAGACTTCTGTAGCGATGCAAGTCGCTCAGCTGCGGCGCTTGAACGCCGGAAGTGAGCAGACAGTTTTCGTGCCCTGTTCAGAAGGCCATCTAGGCCGGGATAGTGTGTTAAAAATTGCTGCACGACAAGGTTCAACACGTGAGCCATACAAGGTACGTGTGTCACCTTGCCCAGGCGAAGGGCCGCACCCAGGTTTGCAGCATTGTCGCACACGGCCTTACCAGGCTGCAGGTTGAGTGGAGACAACCATTTATTAAACTCGGACCGCAGAGCTGACCACAACTCCTCAGCTGTGTGACTCTTATTACCAAGACATGTCAAGCTAAAGACCGCCTGATGCCGTTGCGCTCGGCTGCCAGCATAGTAATGAGGCGTGCGTGATTCCTTCTGCGCAGTGAGAACGCTGGTGGCCTGACCAGGCAGGCTTGGGGCGGAGGTGGAGGACCCAGATGAGGTGGAGGATGCAGAAGCTGTGGCGGAACTTGGACAGACAGAGGATTGACACACAAGTCGTGGGGACGGCAAGACTTGTGCAGCAGACCCTTCACCATCTATCACCATAGTTACCCAGTGCCCAGTCAGCGACATGTAACGTCCCTGTCCATGCTTACTGGTCCAAGTATCGGTGGTGAAATGCACCCGTTCACACACAGAGTTTCTCAAGGAAGCGGTGATGTTGTGTGCGACATGCTGGTGTAGCGCGGGCACACCTTTCTTAGAGAAGTAGTGGCGACTAGGCATCTGGTACTGGGGCACAGCGACAGACATAAGGTCTCTAAAATCCTGTGTGTCCACTAGGCGGAAAGGCAGCATTTCGGTAGCCAACAGCTTACAGAGGGATAGAGTCAACCTCTTAGCTTTGTCATGGGTCGGAGGAAGTGGCCTTTTATTTGACCACATCTGAGGGACAGAGATCTGGCTGCTGTGTGTAGACGGTGTTGAGTAGGGTGTCCCTGGAAAAATGCAGGTTTGTGAGGAAAGTGCAGGCGGAGACATGATGTTGCCTTCATCCAACGTTGGTGCTATCGATGTCTGAGAGAGCTGTACACACTCACTTGTTTCCCCTTCCAAACCAACTGACGACCTTACAAGCAAACTGCCTGTTGCGGTTACAGTGGTGGAAGTTTTGCGTGGAAAAACAGGTGTGACAGCTGTCCCCACAGTCCTAGAAGATGAAGAGCGCGCGGATGCACTGGAAGGGGCGGGCGGTGGATGGTTCGCTCCGCTAGCCGGCATTGCAGCACGGTGAGCTTCCCACCGGGACTTATGATATTTATTCATGTGACGATTCATGGAAGAAGTTGTCAAACTGCTGAGGTTTTGACCTCTACTAACAGAATCATGACAAATGTTACATATCACATGAGTTGGGCGATCTTTTTCGATGTGAAAAAAGGCCCAGGCTAGGCAAGGCTTAGAGGCCATGCGACCTGTTGATCCACCCCGAATAATGCTCATAGGCAGAGTGGTGGCTGAGGATGCAGTTGTAGACGTGCTACCAGTGCTCCGACTCTGTCCAGGAAGGCGCAAGGTAACTTCGTCGTCGGTTGCATCCTCCTCCACCGCCTCTGTTGACCTCCTCGAGTGCCTGACTGGGGGTTGACAGTAGGTGGGATCTAGAACGTCATCATCAATTGTTGTGTTCGCACTCCCCTCCCCCTCAGACCGAGCCTCTTCTTGCCCTGACCGAATATTTAAGTTGTCATCCCAATCGGGTATCTGCGTCTCATCTTCATCAGTATGTTCCTCATTGTCTATAACCACAGGTGTTACAGTTTGTGACAAAGGGTCAACATTATGCTCAGAAACTTGGTCCTCACGGCCTGAATCAGAGTCACAAAGGTTCTGGGCATCACTGCAGACCATTTCCTGTTCTGTACTCACTGTAGCTTGGGAGCAGACCTCTGATTCCCAGGCTATAGTGTGACTGAACAGCTCTGCAGACTCAGCCATCTCAGTTCCACCATACTGTGCAGGGCTGATGGAGACTTCAGAGCTGGGAGAAATCAAGTGTGATTGGGATGACAACTCAGAGGAATGGTGTTTTTTGGATGCGGTACTTGAAGTGGCTGAGAGGGCACTTGTTGGACCACTTGAGATCCATTCAAGCATTTTCCTTTTTTGCCCATCATCTACCTTTGTTCCTCTTGTTCGTGTCCGTAAAAAAGGGAGCACATCGGATTGTCCACAATAAGTAGTAGACATCTTACTTTTGCTAGTAGATGGTCTATCTTCAGCAGATGATAATGGAGCTTTGGCACCTTCCCCACTGACAAAACCTTTTTTGCCTTTTCCACCACGCCTCTTCCCCTTTCCACCAGCATCTGTCATTTTGCCACTCATGTTGATTGCGACAAGATTGTGGACTGAAAATGTGGTAGTAAAAATTGAGAGGTGGTGAAGATTGCAGTGGTGGTCTAGCTTTATTAACAGCAGAATAATAAAGAATAAATATCCCTGACAATGTAACTTAGTTATAATTCGTTGGAGTGTGCAACGCAGGCAGACGTGCTGCAAATGTCTTGGCACTAGTGGGACTATAGCAAAGTCCAATAGCCACGTATAGGATGCCACTAGGTTCACTGAGTGTGTGCTAGTATAATGGCTTAGTTATAATTAGTTGGAGTGTGCAACGCAGGCAGATGCGCTCTGCAAATGTCTTGGCACTAGTAGGACTATAGCAAAGTCCAATAGCCACGTATAGGATGCCACTAGGTACACTGAGTGTGTGCTAGTATAATGGCTTCGTTATAATTAGTTGGAGTGTGCAACGCAGGCAGACGTGCTGCAAATGTCTTGGCACTAGTGGGACTATAGCAAAGTCCAATAGCCACGTATAGGATGCCACTAGGTACACTGAGTGTGTGCTAGTATAATGGCTTAGTTATAATTAGTTGGAGTGTGCAACGCAGGCAGACGTGCTGCAAATGTCTTGGCACTAGTGGGACTATAGCAAAGTCCAATAGCCACGTATAGGATGCCACTAGGTACACTGAGTGTGTGCTAGTATAATGGCTTAGTTATAATTAGTTGGAGTGTGCAACGCAGGCAGACGTGCTGCAAATGTCTTGGCACTAGTGGGACTATAGCAAAGTCCAATAGCCACGTATAGGATGCCACTAAAAAACACTTAGTGTGTGCAAGTATAATGGCTTAGTTATAATTAGTTGGAGTGTGCAACGCAGGCAGATGCGCTCTGCAAATGTCTTGGCACTAGTGGGACTATAGCAAAGTCCAATAGCCACGTATAGGATGCCACTAGGTACACTGAGTGTTTGCTAGTAAAATTGCTTAGTTTAAAAAACTTGGAGTGTGCAATGCAGGCAGATGTGCTCTGCTAATGTCTTTGCACTAGTGGGACTATAGCAAAGTCCAATAGCCACGTATAGGATGCCACTAGGTACACTGAGTGTGTGCTAGTATAATGGCTTAGTTATAATTCGTTGGAGTGTGCAACGCAGGCAGATGCGCTCTGCAAATGTCTTGGCACTAGTGGGACTATAGCAAAGTCCAATAGCCACGTATAGGATGCCACTAGGTACACTGAGTGTTTGCTAGTAAAATTGCTTAGTTTAAAAAAGTTGTAGTGTGCAATGCAGGCAGACGTGCTCTGCAAATGTCTTTGCACTAGTGGGACTATAGCAAAGTCCAATAGCCACGTATAGGATGCCACTAGGTACACTGAGTGTGTGCTAGTATAATGGCTTAGTTATAATTAGTTGGAGTGTGCAACGCAGGCAGACGTGCTGCAAATGTCTTGGCACTAGTGGGACTATAGCAAAGTCCAATAGCCACGTATAGGATGCCACTAGGTACACTGAGTGTGTGCTAGTATAATGGCTTAGTTATAATTAGTTGGAGTGTGCAACGCAGGCAGACGTGCTGCAAATGTCTTGGCACTAGTGGGACTATAGCAAAGTCCAATAGCCACGTATAGGATGCCACTAGGTACACTGAGTGTGTGCTAGTATAATGGCTTAGTTATAATTAGTTGGAGTGTGCAACGCAGGCAGACGTGCTGCAAATGTCTTGGCACTAGTGGGACTATAGCAAAGTCCAATAGCCACGTATAGGATGCCACTAGGTACACTGAGTGTGTGCTAGTATAATGGCTTAGTTATAATTAGTTGGAGTGTGCAACGCAGGCAGACGTGCTGCAAATGTCTTGGCACTAGTGGGACTATAGCAAAGTCCAATAGCCACGTATAGGATGCCACTAGGTACACTGAGTGTGTGCTAGTATAATGGCTTAGTTATAATTAGTTGGAGTGTGCAACGCAGGCAGACGTGCTGCAAATGTCTTGGCACTAGTGGGACTATAGCAAAGTCCAATAGCCACGTATAGGATGCCACTAGGTACACTGAGTGTGTGCTAGTATAATGGCTTAGTTATAATTAGTTGGAGTGTGCAACGCAGGCAGACGTGCTGCAAATGTCTTGGCACTAGTGGGACTATAGCAAAGTCCAATAGCCACGTATAGGATGCCACTAGGTACACTGAGTGTGTGCTAGTATAATGGCTTAGTTATAATTAGTTGGAGTGTGCAACGCAGGCAGACGTGCTGCAAATGTCTTGGCACTAGTGGGACTATAGCAAAGTCCAATAGCCACGTATAGGATGCCACTAGGTACACTGAGTGTGTGCTAGTATAATGGCTTAGTTATAATTAGTTGGAGTGTGCAACGCAGGCAGACGTGCTGAAAATGTCTTGGCACTAGTGGGACTATAGCAAAGTCCAATAGCCACGTATAGGATGCCACTAGGTACACTGAGTGTGTGCTAGTATAATGGCTTAGTTATAATTAGTTGGAGTGTGCAACGCAGGCAGACGTGCTGCAAATGTCTTGGCACTAGTGGGACTATAGCAAAGTCCAATAGCCACGTATAGGATGCCACTAGGTACACTGAGTGTGTGCTAGTATAATGGCTTAGTTATAATTAGTTGGAGTGTGCAACGCAGGCAGACGTGCTGCAAATGTCTTGGCACTAGTGGGACTATAGCAAAGTCCAATAGCCACGTATAGGATGCCACTAGGTACACTGAGTGTGTGCTAGTATAATGGCTTAGTTATAATTAGTTGGAGTGTGCAACGCAGGCAGACGTGCTGCAAATGTCTTGGCACTAGTGGGACTATAGCAAAGTCCAATAGCCACGTATAGGATGCCACTAGGTACACTGAGTGTGTGCTAGTATAATGGCTTAGTTATAATTAGTTGGAGTGTGCAACGCAGGCAGACGTGCTGCAAATGTCTTGGCACTAGTGGGACTATAGCAAAGTCCAATATCCACGTATAGGATGCCACTAGGTTCACTGAGTGTGTGCTAGTATAATGGCTTAGTTATAATTAGTTGGAGTGTGCAACGCAGGCAGATGCGCTCTGCAAATGTCTTGGCACTAGTAGGACTATAGCAAAGTCCAATAGCCACGTATAGGATGCCACTAAAAAACACTTAGTGTGTGCAAGTATAATGGCTTAGTTATAATTAGTTGGAGTGTGCAACGCAGGCAGATGCGCTCTGCAAATGTCTTGGCACTAGTGGGACTATAGCAAAGTCCAATAGCCACGTATAGGATGCCACTAGGTACACTGAGTGTTTGCTAGTAAAATTGCTTAGTTTAAAAAAGTTGTAGTGTGCAATGCAGGCAGATGTGCTCTGCTAATGTCTTTGCACTAGTGGGACTATAGCAAAGTCCAATAGCCACGTATAGGATGCCACTAGGTACACTGAGTGTGTGCTAGTATAATGGCTTAGTTATAATTCGTTGGAGTGTGCAACGCAGGCAGATGCGCTCTGCAAATGTCTTGGCACTAGTGGGACTATAGCAAAGTCCAATAGCCACGTATAGGATGCCACTAGGTACACTGAGTGTGTGCTAGTAAAATTGCTTAGTTTAAAAAAGTTGTAGTGTGCAATGCAGGCAGACGTGCTCTGCAAATGTCTTTGCACTAGTAGGACTATAGCAAAGTCCAATAGCCACGTATAGGATGCCACTAGGTACACTGAATGTTTGCTAGTATAATGGCTTACTTAGAATGAGTTGGAGTGTGCAGAGGACAAGAGGGTACAGTGGCAGGATTGTGGTGCTCTGGGTAGAGGAATGGAAGCCTGCCTTTCTATTCCCTCCTAATGGTGAAATGCAGGGAGGAAATCCCTGACCTGGGCTACACAGACGCTGTTGCTGTTTGCAGGACCTGTCACTTATGGCTCTCTGACCCTGCCGCTTTGAGCCCTTAAAAGGACTGCTAGAATGTGCTCTCCCTAAGCTGTCTAACGCTGTGTATGCAGCGCATACAGCTGTATCGGCTATAGGACTCAGGAGGACGGAGCTGCGACACTGATGTCTGACACCAAAGACGCAGAAGGCAGATAATGGCGTTCGTGAAGAAAATGTCCGGTTTTATAATGCAGGGACATGTGACATGCAGATCCTATCACACATGCCGTTGCTTCTCTGGCTCAAAGTCCACTTAGGTGTGTGTGTGTCTGTGATTGGCTGACATGCTGGCCCGCCCCACAAGACGCGCGCGCTTAGGGAAGGAAGACAAGAAAAAAAAAAAATGGCGATCGCCATTATAGAAACAGCAGTGATCTGAAGGCGCTGTTCACGCACACTATACACTGAAATGTGATAATAGTTTGATTCACAGAGTGACTTACACTATTACAGCAGAAACCAAGCTAGGATTTAGCTGTTTTTTGGCTGCTAGAACCGTTCTCGAACGTTTCTAGAACTATCGAGCTTTTGCAAAAAGCTCGAGTTCTAGTTCGATCTAGAACATGCCCCAAAATCACTCGAGCCGCGAACTGGAGAACCACGAACCACGAACCGCGCTCAACTCTACTCAGCAGGTACAACTGTTTCAAAGAAAACAACAAGTAATGCACTGAACCTCCATGGCCTGTATGCATGCTCACCATGTAAAGCTCCATTGCTGAACAAAAGGCATGTTCGAGCGTGTTTAAAGTTTGCTCAACAACATTTAGACAAGCCTGTGAAATACTGGGAGAATATAGTCTGGTCAGAGGAGACCAAAATGCAACTTTTTAGATGCCATAATACACTTAATGTATGAAGGCCAAAAGGCAGTGCTATTCACCGCACAAAAATCATACAAAACACTGAAGTTTGGAGGTGGGAACATCATGGTGTGGGGCTGTTTTTCAGCATATGGCACTGACAAACTTCATATATATGATAAATGTACCAAGAAATTCTTGATAAAAATATGCTGCCATCTACCAGGATGATGAAGATGAAACAAAGGTGAACATTTCAGCAATACAATGATCCCAAACACACAGTCAAGGAAATGCTCAATTGGTTTCAGATAAAGAAAATAAAGCTGCTAGAATAGCCGAGCCAATCACCTGACCTGAATCTAATAGAAAATGTATGGAAGGAACTAAAGCTTGGAGTTCAGGATTTTAAGAGTAGTTGTATGGAATGGTTGAATAAAAATCACACCTGAGCAATGCATGCAACTAATTTCTCCATACAAAAGGCTTCTTGATCACCAACAAAGGCTTTTGTATAAAGTATTAAATAAGTTTCAATACTTTTTCCTGTGTCATTTCTCATTATTACACAACTTAATTTATAGACATCTATGGTTTGATTTCGATGATTGTGTGGATTGGATGGGTTGTTACATCTGGTGAGAAATTCATCTAGCGCATTAGAAATATATTCACTTAGAAAACTGGAGACATGTTCAATACTTCTTTCACCTGCTGAATATAATTCTGCAGAGTAGATATACAGACAAAATGGTAAGAGATTTTAAATCAAGACTCTTTCCAAAGTGGTTGATTTTTTTATTTTTGATAATGTCAGATACATTGGAGCATTACAATTGTCTATTCAGTTCAAATGTTATGATTTAACCACTTAGGAAGAACACCATTTTCATTTTCAGCTGCTCTGCATCCTAAGTGCGCAGATACCACTGCAATCGCAGAACCAAATTGTAAAGAACTTAACAAAAAGTTTGATAACTAAAGAAAGAGGAGGCATTTAATGAAAATGCAGATTGCTAAATTATTGCATGCTCTCAAACCAGAATACAAATGTTACAGTAAAAAATAAAATTTAAAAAAACCCAAAAAACACAACTGACTCAATGTTAAAAAACCACTGAAGCAGTTTGTTGTGTTTCTTTTTACTCTTATTTACAAGTAATGCATTTTCAGTGTATGCACCACTCCAATGCTTTGTTTCTTTAACGCTGGAGTGGTGCTTTTCATCTAAGGCCCCTGCCCTCAGTCTTATACTCACCCTCAGGTATCTTCACCTTTTACGGCTGTTGCTTCGGTTCTGCAAAGACATCTTGTGACTATAACTTCTGAATGGCTAGAAGTTAGGGTGGCACGGTGGCTCAGTGGTTAGCACTGCAGTCTTGCAGCGCTGGGGTCCTGGGGTCAATGTTAAAATCCCACTAAGGACACCATCTGCAATGAGTTTGTATATTCTCCCAGTGTTTTCGTGGGTTTCCTCTGGGTACTCTGGTTTCCTCCCAAACTCCAAAAACATACTCACAGGGAACCTAGATTGTGAGCCCCATTGGGGACTGTGTTGCCAATGTATGTAAAGTGCGTTGGAATTAACAGCGCTATATAAATGAATAATAATTATTATTATTAGTTAGCAATTGCATCGCAAGCGCTCAATGAAAGTCTATGAAAGCCAGAATGAGGTTCTTATAGACTTGCTTTGAAGATTGACCTCCAATGCCCACTCCATGAAACACAGGAGCAGCTGGCAGGTCATACACTGCCAGAGACAGACAAGAGCGGAGGTGATAGAAGATGAATACGCCAGAGGGCAAGTATAATGGTAGGGTTAGGAAACTTAGATTTAAAGGACCACTCTGGCGGTAGAAACTGGAATGGTGCTTTAAATAAGCCCTGCTATTAAGGGTTTTTTTGTCATTAAATGTGTGCATATGTGCATGTAATGTAGTGTGAGTGTATGAATATACTCACCTACTCCTGCTCCTGCTCTCCGGAGTTCAGTGTTATTCTTCTCCTGCTCTTCTTAGTGAGGCCACCGCTCTTCAGACTCTCCAGGTCTCACTGCACTCTGCCACTTGTAAGTGGCTTTTACAATGCAAGTCTTAGGAACACCAGAAAGACTACAATAGTCTTTCATTGTAAAAACTTACGGCACAAAAATAAAGCATAGACTGAGCCAGCTAGTTGCAACTGTGGTGACGTCACTGAGAAGCGAAGAAGAACAGCGATGGATCCCGGAGAAAGCAGCACTGAGTATATTAATAGGAAAAAAAAGTATATGAGTCAGCTCACCACTCTGGAGGTAGGCGGACTTTGAAACCACTGTCATTACTACACCATGATCCGTGCAAAGAACAAATGAAAAGGATCCAGCAAACGCCATCCCAGATAAGTATATAAAATATAGCTTTTATTATACTTGTGTAAAAAACTCCAGAACCAGTCTGACTTTATGACTTTATCCCTTTTTATTTGTCACATTGCGGACTCTTGCCAGTCACTTCTGGAGTTTTTTTTGTTTTTTTACATGACTACAATAAAAGCTAAGTCTATATATTTACCAGGGTTGGCTTCCGCTGGATACTTTCCAATTGCTCCATGAGTATTTTAATACATCCACACTACTGTACATGACATGCACATATACACACATGTGGAATGTGATACTTAAGAAATATGTCACACCCAGATTGTAAGGGTTGGGTGCAGATGATACTAACTTCCAGCCAATATTATATAATATTATATTATATATACATATACACATTTATATATACACATACCCTAGTGCCAGCATGCAAGAGATAAGCTGAGCCAATTATGTATGTACAAGAAATGCCTATATAGTAGAGTGACTATGTTGAAATAAGCGGAGAAAGATCTGACATCTGCTTTGATACAGGAGTGTGTCAGTGTGGTTCCTCCATGTACGTACATACACTATGCGACTTAAATTGGATCAGACACAATTATTATTATTATTATTATTATTATTATTAACTTCACAGAACAACCCGCACTGAGTGGAGACAACACTTTCTTAATGTAAGTTTTATGAGAGCCTTGCTCTGTATGTCAGAAAGTAAGGGCACATACAGATGTCCATTTTTGCATGCATGCAGACAAGCACTGTGTTTTCCACAGATAACTCTTAAACATGTGGCAGTCTATGGGGTCATTTTTGCAGGTCTGATTTTCCTCGGACTGAGTGATCTGCAAAAATTTGGAGAAACGTCCAACTTTGATCAGAGTGTTGGCGAATCATGTCCAATTTTGATCAGAGTCATGGCTCTAAATCGGCAATGCAAGTCAATGGATCTGAGAAAAAAAACCATCAGACACCACTCAAGCAGCGCTCACATCAGCGGTATTTTGCTGCAAATCCGGATCCATCACAAATGCATTTCAGTTCCATTAATTTCCAATGGACTCGCGGCAAGATGCGGTCACATGCGGCTGTGTATGAGACACACAACCGCATGTGACCGCATCTTGCCGCGAGTCCATTGGAAATTAATAGAACTGAAATGAATTTGTGACGGATCCGGTTTTGCGGCAAAAAAACGCTGATGTGAGCGCTGCCTCAGATTTATAGAGAAAGTGATGAATATAGTATCATAGTTTTTTTAAGGTTGAAGGGAGACTCTAAGGGCGGCTTTGCACGTTGCAACATCGCACGTGCGATGTCGGTGGGGTCAAATCGAAAGTGACGCACATCCGGCGTCACTTTCGACATCGTTGTGTGTAAATCCTAGATGATACAATTAACGAGCGCAAAAGCGTCGTTATCGTATCATCGTTGCAGGCTCCAACTTTTTCATAATTACACTGCCGCGACAGGTATGATGTTGTTCCTCGTTTCTGCAGCAGCACACATTGCTGTGTGTAAAGCCGCAGGAGCGAGGAACATCTCCTTACCTGCCGCCGACGGCCATACAGACGGAAGGAGGTGGGCGGGATGTTTACATCCTGCTCATCTCCGCCCCTCCGCCGCTATTGGACGCCTGCCGTGTGACGTCGCTATGACACCGCACGACCCGCCCCCTTAGGAAGGAGGCGGGTCGCCGGCCAGAGTGACGGTCGCAGGGCAGGTGAGTGCATGTGAAGCTGGCGTAGCGATAAATTTCGCTACGCCAGCTATCACAAGATATCGTACCTGTGACTGGGGCGGGGACTATCGCGTGCGACATCGCAGCATCGGCTTGCGATGTCGCAATGTGCAAAGCCCGCCTTAGTCCATCTAGTTCAACCCGTAGCCTAGCATGTTGATCCAGAGGAAGGCAAAAAAAAACAAAAAAGAAAAAAAAACAAAAAACAATGTGGCAAACAAGCTCCAATGGGGAAAAAAATTTCTTCCTGACTTCACATACGGCAATCAGAAAGGCGTCCAGGCTCTGCTTAAATGTTAGTAGTGAATCACTCATTACAACATCATGCGGCAGAGAGTTCATAGTCTCACTGCTCGTACAGTAAAGAATCCTCGTCTGTGATTATGATTAAACCTTCTTTTCTCAAGACGTAGCGGATGCCCCCGTGTTCCAGTCGCAGGACTAGGTGTAAAAAGATCTTTGGAAAGGTCTCTGTACTGTCCCCTCATATATTTATACATTGTGATTAGATCCCCCCTAAGCCTTCGTTTTTCCAAACTAAATAACCCCAAGTTTAATAACCTGTCTTGGTATTGCAGCCCACCCATTCCTCTAATAATCTTGGTCGCTCTTCTCTGCACCCTCTCCAGTTCAGCTATGTCCTTCTTATATATCGGTGACCAGAATTGTAC
Source organism: Anomaloglossus baeobatrachus (assembly GCF_048569485.1). NCBI lineage: Eukaryota > Metazoa > Chordata > Amphibia > Anura > Aromobatidae > Anomaloglossus > Anomaloglossus baeobatrachus. Next base: position 442,295,836 of record NC_134358.1, on the reverse strand, counting down.
ACAGTATTCTAAGTGCGGTCGCACTAGTGACTTGTACAGAGGTAGAACTATTTTTTTTTTCATGAACATGTATACTTCTTTTAATACATCCCATTATTTTATTAGCCCTGGCAGCAGCTGCCTGACACTGTCCACTAAAGTGAAGTTTACCATCCACCCATACACCCAAGTTTTTTTCAGTGTCTGTTTTACCCAGTGTTCTACAATTAAGTACATAATCATAAATGTGATTTCCTCTACCCAAGTGCATGACCTTACATTTATCTACATTAAACTTCAATTGACACTTCTCAGCCCAATCCTCCAATTTACATAAATCTCCCTGTAATATAAAATTATCCTCCTCTGTATTGATTACCCTGCAGAGTTTAGTATCATCTGCAAATATTGAAATTCTACTCCGCATGCCCCCAACAAGGTCATTAATAAATATGTTGAAAAAAATGAATGAAACTTTGATGAAAAACTCATTTATGAAACTTTGTCTGTTTTTCCTCTTACGTGAGAAAAACTGACATCTGAATTAACACTTACAATGAGAGTGATCTCCAGTCAACACCAATGCTGGAGTGATCTGGCAGTCACAACTGTATTAACATGATGCATGAGAGGGATAGAAGCAGTGTGGCAAACAGCAGAAGATGGCGGTCAGTATGGTAATGTATACACGGAGCATACATGTCTGATAGCATAAAAACTTTATCCTATTATATACTTAAGTGATATAAATTACAGAGTTGGTTATAATTAAACATTAAAGCATAAAATTAAAAAATAAATTCACAAAAGTGACACATCCTCTCTAAGGTGCAATGTGTAACTCCATAAATCTCATTTCTTGCTCGGTGTTGTGATTTGCGTTCTGCTTGAGAAAACTTAATTTCCAAATGTCATTGGCACTGCATGGTCTCATTTTTGTGATTTCATAAATGACTCTTACTGTCACAATATGCAGGAATGTTTAGCCAACCACAAACTAGCACATTAGGAGATTGCCTGTTACTCGGGGCCAAATATTAATTTCATTTGATGCTCAATAATAACCAGAAAAGCTTGAGGTGTAGAGCTGGACAGGCCAAGCTGTGCTAAAGTGTACCCTGCGCTAATTCTAATTTTCTTCTTCTATTTATGATACTTTAATCTGGAAGTTCGAGCAGCACGGAGGGGATATGGGAAATTTAGATGTGACGTGTGATACATAAAGATTTTGTTTTCTTTTTTTAAGCTTCATACTTGGTCAACTTTTAATTAGGAAGCAATGCGTACTGCGTTGCAAACCCAGGAGTATCGCTAGACAGAAAATCAAATGCTTTATCAATTTGTCAAATATACTATTCCAATGTAATTACTTTCAGCTTTATTCTTTGCTTCATAAAAAAACACATATGCTCCAAATATTAACATGATTGGAATATATTTTGAAAAGAAATAATCATTAATATTTAATATTTATAATTACTTCTCTATCCCAAACAATACAGAATTGTAGCACACCTTATGTAACTAATTGAAAACTAAATGGTTATTGCACTGAAGTGGATACTGAGTAGAAAGTACACCTTTCAATGGCTAGCTATTGGGTAGGGCTATAGCTAAAGAATAAAGAGGGCAAATGTAGCAGTGGTGACCGAGGAGGTCCAGAGGTCACTGGGCCACATAAGAAGGCACCCATGTTATAAATAGCAGAGCTGGACAAGTTTTGCATTGGGGTTGAGGAATTCATACTTCAGCTCTGATTCACGGAAACTAAAAATATGAAATATAGAAAAGATAGGTCATGAAAGGATTTTCCGGCCTCAGGCTATAAGTCTGCAGTGACTCTATATGACTGTAGACTTGTGAATAGAGGTGAAGCGAACCTGAGGTTTTATTTTCGAACCAAACAACAATTTAAAAAAAAAAAATCAAGGTTTGGGGTTCGGATGCTTTACGTGCGAACTTCACTCGAGCAAGCATCGCTGTGAGAAGGTACGCTTGGGGCTCAGCCCTGTGTAAGCCGCTTGAAGTGTATGAATGGTTCACAGTGGGGAAAACATCAGCACGATTACATGTAGTGTACAACCCAATAAAAATAGTTTGAAAAATCCCACTCGCCCTCCCCCGGAAGTGATCTGCTTATGGCTAGCTGTATGTTGGTGGACACTCAAACTGCCAATCAGTTACTTGCTCCGGTGTTCGGGTTAAGCTCAAGCCAGTGACGCTCGGCTCATTTGCTGCCGGCGGACCTGAACGGATCCACTCATCTTTACTTGTGAATCCTCACATCGCGCACTCTGGGGCTAGGCAAACAAATAGTCAAAGGCAAGGCCCGAGGTCAGTCAGAAAGAAAATCAGAACAACAGAACAAAACGGCACGCAAACCACCAAGCAAAGCTTCGAATGGGAATGGTCTGACCACATCCAGATCGCTAAATAGTCAGGCGATCACCTGAACAGCATAAGGATAGTAAGCACACCCCATTCCCTAATTGGGCAGCTAGGTTATCCATTAACAATACCGACAACGCAGCACACAATTGCCAACTATTGGGGGCTGAGCTGTCACTCAGGAAGCGATGGATGACAGTCACACTGTCAGGACACGCGTCATCTGAAAAGAAGTGGGAAGGTGTCAAATTGTGATCTCACTGGACATGCACCGATTGTAGAGCAAGCACACATCTATACTCAGGGTTAGCACATGTAATGGACCCTAAGTCAGTCACTATCGAACCCCCTGAGAAAATGGACATGCAAAACCTTCATTATACATAATGAATAATGAGTATATTCGGATTACATGCTAGCACATTGGTCTTGGTTCAAGGATTGCATGCAGAGTTGTAGTAAATGAGTTATGGCAGGAGCCTTACCATGCACTAGCATTTTGAAATAATTTGCATTTTATTACATGAAATAAGTATTTGATACAATAAAATAAAACAGAACTTAATATTTGCTACAGAAACCTTTGTTTTCAATTACAGAGGTCAGGTAATTCTTAACCAAAGTTTGCACAAACTGCAGCAGGGATTTTGGCCCACTCTTCCATACAGATCTTCTCCAGATCTTTCAGATTTCGGGGCTGTTGCTGGGCAACATTTAGTTTCAGCTCCCTCCAAAGATTTTCTATGGAGAGTGGCTAGGCCACTCCAGGACCTTGAAATGCTTCTTACGGGGCAACCACTCCTTAGTTGCCCTGGCTGAGTGTTTTGGGTCATGGTCATGCCGGAAGAGCCAGACACGACCCATCTTCAATCTTAATGAGGAAAAGAGGTGGTTGGCCAAAATCTCAATATAGGACCCCATCCATTCTCCCTTCAATTTGATGCAGTCGTCCAGTTCCCTTGGCAGAAAAGCATCCCCAAAGTATGATGTTTCCACCCCCATGCTTCATGGTTGGGACCATGTTCTTGGGGTTGTACTCATCCTTTCCTTCAAAGACGGTTAGTGGAATTCGTAACGCTTACCAATGCTGTAGAGTGAATCACAGGGGAAACTTGGGCTTACCTTTAGCGGGAGGGGCTTGACAACGCACAAACCGCGAGCCAGACGCCAGGTGCAGTGTCCAGGACTGTGGCAACTGACCCCCAGGGCAAGAATGTACACAGAGACAAACTGGAAGAGTCTCTAGTGCAGCAAGGACCATCAGGAAGTCTGAGGCAGAAGGCATGGCCACGGAGGACAGACAGTCACTAATATAGCTGGGACCTCCAGGGTAGCAGAGGCAGATGGCACCGCCTGGTGGATGGACACAGTCACTAGTATATCTGGGACCACAGATTGTTGAGGCAAAAGGCATAGCCAGGGTGGACAGACAATGGGATACTGACTGGATTGAAAGGCACAGCAAACATGGGGACCTGACAACTAGCTGGCCAGGGAACGAACCACTAACTAATCACATTGATTAGGCCTCTCCCCTAGTAAGAGACTGCTTTAAGTACCCAGTGCCTCTCAGTGATTGGCCAAGATGCATTTCCTGGAAATGACGTGCTGGCCCTAGGAGCACTCCCAGAGGGCCTATGCAGTGTGCACAGGTCCCAGGAGAGAGAAGCAGAAAACACTCACGTGGAGGACCTCCGGTAAGCTATGCAGCGTGGTGCGGACTGACCACCGCAGTTAGTGGGCGTTCCTGAAGGGAGGAGGATGAGCTTCTACTTTAGTCTCGTCTGACCAAGACCTTCTCCCATGCCTCCTCTGGATCATCTAGATGGGCACTGGCAAACTTCACATGGGCCTGGACATGTGCTGGCATGAGCTAGGGGACCTTGCAAGCCATACAGGATTTTAATCCATGACGGCGTAGTGTGTTACTATCTGTAATCTTTGAGACTGTGGTCTCAGCTCTTTTCAGGTCATTCACCAGGTCTTTCCGTGTAGTTCTGAGACAATTCCTGATCTCTCTCAGAATTATCCTTACCCCACAAGGCAAGATCTTGCATGGAGCCCCAGACCTAGTAAGATTGATAGTCATCTTCTGTTCCTTCCATTTTCTAATAATTGTACCGACAGTTATTGCCTTCTCACCAAGCTGCTTGCCTATTGTCCTGTAGCCCATCAATGCCCTGTACAGGTCTACAATTTTGTCCCTGTTGTCCTTAGACGGCTCTTTGGTCTTGGCCATGGTGGAGAGGCTGGAGTGTGATTGATTGTGCGGACAGGAATCTTTTATACAGGGAAAAAGTTCAAACATATGCAATTAATACAGATAATGAGTGACGAGTAGAAGGGCTCCTTAAAGAGAAAGAAAAAAAACCCCTAAAAACAGGCCTGTGAAAGCCAGAATTCTTGCTGGTTGGTGCGGTATACTTTTTTTTGTTAGAGGATATAAGGGATGAAATAAAATATATATATATATATATATATATATATATATATATATATATATATATATATATATATATATATATATATATATATATATATATATATATATATATATATATATATATATATATATATATATATTACACATATATACACACCAGGCCTGCACTGACCAGAGGGCAATTCTGGCAAATGCCCAAATGCCAGATGGGCCGGTTCCTGTAGTGGGCCAGTGCCTGTAGTTGGCCACTGTATCTGCAGTCACCGCCGCGCTCCTCAGCAGTGTGTGCTTGCCTGGCACACTAGCTGCAGCAGGATCAGGAGGCAGCGTGCTGTGCCGGCCCTGCTGTGTGACAGTGTGCCGGTAACCGCAGCTTCCTCCTCCCTATTCAAATGTATTTACATCTTTCAGACGTAAATTCATTTGAACAGTGTGCCGGGACTGGGCTCCGCCCCCGACGTGCAGCAACGTGATGAGATCAGCACATTGCTGACGTCATCACAGTGCTGCGGGCACCACAGTGGATGCATCAGGCAGCAGTAAGCGCTCCAAGGAGAAGCCGAAGAGACAGGTTTAATTAATGGGGATGAGTGGAGAGGGGCTGAAGACAGATAACGGGGAACATTTGTGAAGGAACACAGCTTTGTGACAGGCAGAGGGGGAGGCAGGAGTGTGTCGTGATGGGGTAGTGTAATTTGTGTGTGATGGGGGTGCATTGTATTATGTCTGTGGAGGGGGTAATGGAGGGTGCATTGTATTGTGTGGGGGGAGGTGCAATGGGGGGTGCATTGTAGTGTGTGTGTGGGGGGGGAGGGGTAATGGAGGGTGCATTGTATTGTGTGTGGGGCGAGGGTTAATGGGGGGGTTCATTGTATCGTGTGTGTGTGTGTGTGTGTGTGTGTGTGTAGGTGTAATGGGGGTGCATTGTGTGTGTGTGTGTGTGTTTGGGGGTAACGGGGGTGTATGTGTGTGTGCATGTGTGTGTGTAGGGGTAATGGGGGTGCATTGTATTGTGTGTGTGTGTGTGTGTGTGTGTAGGGGTAACGGGGGTGTATGTGTGTGTGCATGTGTGTGTGTGGGGAGGTAATGGAGGGTGCATTGTATTTTGTGTGTAGGGATAATGGGGGTGCATTGTATTGTGTGTAGGGGAGGGGTAATGGGGTGCATTGTATTTTGTGTGTGTGTGTAGGGGTAATAGGGGAGCATTGCATTGTGTGTGGGGGGGAGGGGTAATTGAGGGTGCATTGTATTTTGTGTATGTAGGGGGTAATGGAGGGTGCATTGTAGTGTGTGTGTGTGTGTGTGTGTGTGTATGTGTATGTATGTATAGGGGTAATGGGGGTGCATTGTATTGTGTGTGGGGGGGGAAGGGGTAATGGAGGCTGCATTGTGTGTATAGGGGTAATGGGGGTGCATTGTATTTGTGTGTGTGTGTGTGGGGGGGGGGGTTACAAAAGAGCAGTTTGGGGGGAATATATAAATAATAATAATAATAATAAAAAAGGGGCAATAAGGGGGGATATTGTGGAGAGAGGCAGTGTGGGGGTATATTATAAAGAAAGCAGTGTGGAGGGGACATTATGGAGAGAAGCTGTATATGGGGACATTATGGAAAGAGGCAGCATGAGAGTAAATTAAGGAGAGAGGCAGTGTGGGAGGATATTTTGTGAAGGAAGCACAGCAATTATTTATTTAGGGGCACAGCATGGGAGATATTTATATTTATGGGGCAGTATAATGATACTTTTATTTTTAAAGGTGCTGTGTGGGGAAGTGCTGCTGAAGAATAAAAGAGGGGGATCTTCAGAGACGACAGTGGGCACAAAAACCTCATCATGGCATCTGTACAGCGTGGAGACAAAAGGGATGGGAATGACTCAGAAGATATCACCTATAAAGGTACCTGGATTTAAATGATTATTTGTGATAAGGCCTACGTCTAAGGCTACTTTCACACTTACACTGTATGGCATCCGTCACAATGAGTTGTGTGACGCATGTGACGGATGCATTGTAAATAGTGTGATCTAAAGGCAACGGATTCCTGTGAAATAACGCGTTGCGTTAAGCCGAGAGATAGAGAGAGTCCCCATCATCACTGCACACACCGGCACTACCGTCCCCATCATCATCACAGCACACCCCGGCATAACCGCCCCCATCATCAAAACTGCACACACCGGCACTACCGCTCCCCATCATCACGGCACACACCCCGGCACTACCGCACCCATCATCACCGCACACACCGACACTACCGCACCCATCATCACTGCACACACACCGGCACTACCGCAGCCATCATCTCCACACACACCCCGGCACTACCGCACACATCATCACAGCACACATACAGGCACTACCGCACCCATTATCACCGCACACATCCCGGCACTACCGCAGCCATCATCACCGCACACACCTCGGCACTACCGCAGCCATCATCTCCGCACACACCCCGGCACTACCGCCCCCCATCATCATCACTGCACACCCCGGCATAACCTCCCCCATCATCAAAATTGCACACACCAGCACTACCGCCCCCATCATCATCACTGCACACCCCGGCACTACCGCCACCATCATCACCGCACACACCGGCACTACCGCACACACCCCGGCACTACCGCACCCATCATCCCTGCACACACCCCGTCACTGCCGCACCCATCATCACCGCACACACAGACACTACCGCACCCATCATCTCCGCACACACTACCTCAGTGATGTCCCCACTGACAGCGCGACTCACTTCAGTTGCTGCCTGGGGCTGACAGAGCAGCGGTGTTCTGCGGCCACTCCAGTCAGCTTCATGTAGCAGAGCTGAAAGCGTCGTGGGACCTCGTTTGGATTACGTCGGACCTGGAGGGGTATTTGAGAATTAATAAAGTGGTGAAAGAGGGTGTTTTTTTGCCTTTTATTTTAAATAGAGAGTCTTTTTTCGGGTGTGTTTATTTCACTTACAGGTTAATCATTGGGGGTGTCTCAGACGCTTGCCATGATTAACCTAGGACTTAATGGCAGCTATGGGCTGCCATTAACTCCTTAATACCTCGATTGCCACTGCACCAGGGCTATTCGGGATGAGCTGGGTAGAATCCCAGGACTGTCAGATCTAATGGATGTGGCAATTCCGGGTGGCTGCTGGCTGATCTTTTTAGGCTGGGGGCTCCCCATAACATGGGGCTCCCCATCCTGAGAATACCAGCCTTCAGCAGTGTGGCTTTAGCTTGGCTGGTATTAAAATTGGGGGGGACCACACGCCTTTTTTTAAATTATTTACTTATTGTACTGCACGATATAGACCCGCCTACCGGCGGCTGTGATTGGTTGCAGTGAGACAGCTGTCACTCAGCATGGGGGCGGGTCTGACTGTTACCAATCATAAGCGCTGGTGAGCAGGGGAAAGCAGGGAATACGAGATGGAATAATGAGCGGCCGGCATTTTCAAAAGAGGAGAAGCTGCCAGAGCAGTGTGACAGCCGTGCAGCGCCGCGCCAGTGATTGGTGAGTATGAGAGAGGGGGTGAGAGAGAGACCGACCGACAGAGAGAGATAGAGAGACCAGGAGTAATTTTAAATGATTTAGATCATTCTACTGGACATGCTCAGCATGCTCAGTAGAATGTGACGGAAACCGTGAGCGGATTCCGCCGCTTAGTGCATAGCGGCGGAATCCGCCACCATAGACAATTATTAGACACCTTGGTGCGTTGTTTTAACGGACACCAAAAGCGCTACATGCAGCGTTCCATCCGCCCGGCGCTGTGTCAAAATAATGACTCAGCGTCGGCCAGCGGTTGCAACGCAGATACTTGCATCACAGTGCGTCGCCAATACAAATCTATGGAGAATAGCGCAGTCCGTTAACGGACTGCGCTATTTTCCATAGCGGCGGATTCCGCTGAACGCAGTGTGAAAACAGCCTCATCAGTACTGTGATTCCTGTATGGTCCGCAGTCTGATAACAACAACTCCCAGCATCTGCTTACCATTGTTAAGGACAAGCTGGGATCTTCTGAGCCTTCCCATTGATCTGCATTGTAAAATACAGAACGCTTTCCAAATGGAAAACACCAGAAGAATGGAGCGGTCGCTTCTTTTAATCACTTGGTGGTTTTAGAAACCTGAAATGGGTAAAAGAATCAAAATCCTGAATCTGTGCACAGCGAGTAGATGCAGATGGTCATTCGAGGATTTTTCATAGTAGTTTCCATGGTGGAATCTTCCCCCAAAAGTGTCATTGCACATTCCCTAAGTGGTATGTGTCCAAAGTTATCACTAGTGAAAACAACAGCTTCCCTGATCACCTATCTGTAGAATAGGTCATCAATATTAGTTCAGGGGGATGTGATTTTGTTTCCCTGCCCATCAGCTGTGTGACCGCAGCAATATATAGAGAGCAGCATCGTCTTCATTATCTGCGAGACCCAGCTCTGTAGGGAAAATATCGGCTTCACCAGGTCCTGCTACTAAGAGCAATAAATAGGATTGAGCTGTAATACTGGATGCAGCTGTGACTATGTTATATGGTCGTGTTACACAATCTACAAGTGCACAAAGATATTATACATTCACCATGCAAAATGTGGGCCTGTGTACCCCCAAATGCCAGGGCTGAATTTTAGTCCCAGTCCGGCCCTGATACACACACACACACACACACACACACAGGGGGTTGGACAAAATAATGGAAACACCTGGAAACATCAACAAAAGTTACTTTAATATGGTATAGGTCCACCTTTTGCGGCGATTAAAGCCTCAATTCTCCAAGGCATGGATTCATAAAAGGTGTGAATTGTTTCCAAAGGAATTTTAGCCCATTCTGCAGTTAAAACACCCTCCAGTTCTTTGAGCGGAAATCAACGTATACCTTGAATATCTAAAATCGACCATAAATGCTCAATAATGTTGAGGTCTCGGGATTGTGGGGGCCAGATGAGATGCTCAACTTCATTAGAATGTTCCTTGTGCCATGCTTTAACGATTCTAGCTGTATGAATCGGTGCATTATCATCCTGAAAGATGACGTTCCCCTCCGGGACCACTGCTTCAACCATGGGATGCACTTAGTCGCTCAAAATGCCTAAATAATCTCAGCTGTTAATTCTTCCATGAAGGGATATTATTGGCCCAGCGGATCTCAACGAAATAGCACCCTAGACCACCACAGAACCTCCGCCATGTTTTATGGTTGGGGAGAAGGCTGTCTGGATGGAATGCTTCTTTCGGCTGTCTCCAAACGTACACTCACCTGGAGGTCGGAAATAGGGTAAACGATGATTCGTCTGAGAATATCACGTTTCCACTGCTCGAGGGACCAATTCTTGAGGTTTCTACACCACTCTAAACGCTTGGACACATTTGTCATTGAGAGCAGCGGTTTTCTAATTGCAGCTCTTCCGTGGAATCCAGATTTGTGCAGCTCCTGACGAACAGTTTTCGTGGAAACTGGGTTCTGTAAATGTTCCTTGAGCTCAGCAGTGATTTTCGGAGCCGTGGTCTTGCGATGCGCTCTTACAATTCTCTTTAGAGTCCGACGGTCTCTCTCAGTCAACTTAGACTTTCGATTGGACCTATGCTTTGCTGGGGACGTTTTTCCTTCTCTTTCAAACGCAGTCATTACTTTGGAGACAGTACCTCTTGACACGCCAAGCATTCGGGCACTTTCTGTTACACTAGTACCTGCAAAATGAGCACCAACAATTTGGCCTCTTTGAAAATCCGAGAGGTCTGCCATTGGTATCAGTTTCTCATCAATGTTCTTACAATTCTGCAAAACAAACAGTTAATTTACATACACATCACATAACACAAATAACCAACTACAAAACACTAACACATGTCACGGTTTACATGTTAACATGTTCGAAGATTATGATGCCAAAACGTTAGGTGTTTCCATTATTTTGTCCAACCCATATTTATATATTTATATATTTTATATATATATATATATATATATATATATATATATATATATATATATATATATATTATATATTATATATATACACATACACAGTACAGACCAAAAGCTTGGACACGCCTTCTAATTCAAAGAGTTTTCTTTATTTTCATGACTCTGAAAATTGTAGATTCACATTGAAAGCATCAAAACTATGAATTAAAACATGTGGAATGAAATACTTAAAAAAGTGTGAAACAACTGAAAATATGTCTTATATTCTAGGTTCTTCAAAGTAGCCACCTTTTTGCTTTGATTACTGCTTTGCACACTCTTGGCATTCTCTTGATGAGCTTCAAGAGGTAGTAACCGGAAATGGTCTATCAACAGTCTTGAAGGAGTTCCTAGAAATGCTTAGCACTTGTTGGCCCTTTTGCCTTAACTCTACGGGTCCAGCTCACCCCAAACCATCTTGATTGGGTTCAGGTCTGGTGACTGTGGAGGCCAGGTCATCTGGCGTAGCATCCCATCACTCTCTTTCTTAGTCAAATAGCCCTTACACAACCTAGAGGTGTGTTTGGGGTCATTGTCCTGTTGAAAAATAAATGATGGTTCAACTAAACGCGAACCGGATGGAATAGCATGCCGCTGCAAGATGCTGTGGTAGCCATGCTGGTTCAGTATGCCTTCAATTTTGAATAAATCCCCAACAGTGTCACCAGCAAAGCACCCCCACACCATCACACCTCCTCCTCCATGCTTCACGGTGGGAACCAGGCATGTAGAGTCCACCCATTAACCTTTTCTGCGTCGCACAAAAACACGGTGGTTGGATCCAAAGATCTCAAATTTGGACTCATCAGACCAAAGCACAGATTTCCACTGGTCTAATGTCCATTCCTTGTGTTCTTTAGCCCAAACAAGTCTCTTATGCTTGTTACCTGTCCTTAGCAGTGGTTTCCTAGCAGCTATTTTACCATGAAGGCCTGCTGCACAAAGTCTCCTCTTAACAGTTGTTCTAGAGATGTGTCTGCTGCTAGAACTCTGTGTGGCATTGAGCTGGTCTTTAATCTGAGCTGCTGTTAACCTGCAATTTCTGAGGCTAGTGAGTTGAATAAACTTATCCTCTGCAGCAGAGGTGACTCTTGGTTTTCCTTTCCTGGGGCGGTCCTCATGTGAGCCAGTTTCTTTGTAGTGTTTGATGGTTTTTGCCACTGCACTTGGGGACACTTTCAAAGGGGACACTTTTTCGCAATTTTTTGGACTGACTGACCTTCATTTTTTAAAGTAATGATAGCCACTCGTTTTTCTTTACTTAGCTGCTTTTTTCTTGCCATAATACAAATTCTAACAGTCTATTCAGTAGGACTATCAGCTGTGTATCCACCAGACTTCTGCACAACACAACTGATGGTCCCAACCCCATTTGTAAGGCAAGAAATCTCACTTATTAAACCTGACAGGGCACACTTGTGAAGCGAGAATCATTTCCGGTAACTACCTCCTGAAGCTCATTAAGAGAATGCCAAGAGTGTGCAAAGCAGTAATCAAAGCAAAAGGTGGCTACTTTGAAGAACCTAGAATATAAGACATATTTTCAGTTGTTTCACACTTTTTCGTTAAGTATTTCATTCCACATGTGTTAATTCATAGTTTTGATGCCTTCAATGTGAATCTACAATTTTCAGTCATGAAAATAAAGAAAACTCTTTGAATGAGAAGGTGTGTCCAAACTTTTGGTATGTACTGTATATATATATTATATATATATACATATATAATATATATATATATATATATATATATATATATATATATATATATATATATATATATATATATATTTATTTATTATACACACACACACAGATTTACTTTTTCATCCCTTATGTCCTCTGAAAAAAAAAATGCACATACTGTATATTATCCCTTTATATATGTATATATAGCATTGAGAACAGCTAAATAAAATACATATATAGAACATGTATAATTTTACATTTCTTTGCTTTGATATAATAAAATATAAGATTTTTACGCAAAGCATAAGAATTTTCTTGTAAAAAAGAGAACTTTTACTTTGGCTCCTTAATAACTTTCCATCACTCACTGTGACAGTGGGATCTCTTCCAGAAGTTAATGGAGACGAAAGAGAAGGAATACAGCTCTTTCTACCATGAACACATGACAGCCCAGACTGTGCCAGGCAAAATTACACCTCACCAGGGAGCCATAAAGATACATTGGGTTGCATATATATACCTAAAAGTGGTGGCATCCAGTAAGTGGAGAGAAAACAATATCTCTCATGATACAGCAGAGAGAAAAAAAAGCCCGAAAATAAAAAGAGGCCAGTATCCAGAGCAGCAAAATAAACCTTTCTAAATATATAAGAACAGAAATTTATAATAACCAGAAAGAATACGGTTTCCAATTAGTGTGCAATCATTGGAAATCAAATCTTGTAATCCATACTGTCTATTTCGTATTGCATTAGTCTTGATAATTGCTCCTACTCCAAAAAGGATATAGCTATCCTTAAGTTAATTTGCAACCCATTTAAGATCCTTGAAGCATGACCAGGAATATCAGTCAAACCCATAGCAAATCAGTTGTCCCCCTCCAAAAGGAATAAAACGGTCTCTCTAGAGTCACCTATAGGTTGCCATCCTAAAAGTCAGTCAATGTTCGACCCATTAAAAGGGTTTTGCAGGTATATTATTTCCTTGCTAGGGTATATGTCCCTCATAGCCCCCCATCCTAAAATTAGCCCCCTTAATCTGGATATGGCCCCCTTATATTGAATATAGCCCCCTTGTGCTGGCACACGTCCCCCAGTGATGCCACATGTCCGCCATTGATGGCACACGTCCCCTACAGCTGGCACAGGTCTCCTATAGATTGCACAGGTCTCCTACCGCTGGCACAGGTCTCCTATGGATGGCACACATACTCCTGTGCTGCCCATGGCCCCCTATAGATGGCACACATCCCCCTGTGTTTGATATGGCCCCATGCTGCTGCCCATAGTAAAATAAAGACGCTTTACTTACCATCTCCAGCGCTGTCCTCCCTCGTATCTCCTTCCATGCTGCTGAGCTCCTGCACTTCCTGGTTCTCGGTGCCGGTCATGTGATCGGCACAGCAGAGTGACACCTCTGCATGCCTGATCACAATGGCAGCAGGGAGACACCGGGAGATCAGCGCTGGAGGCGGTAAGTAAAGAGTTTTTTATTTTACTATGGGCAGCAGCATGGGGGCCATATCTAACACAGGGGGGGCATGTGCCATCAAAGGGGGGCGCAGGCACATATAATATGCACGGCTCCCCCAGCCCATCACTGCAGTGCGGCTTCAGCACCACGGTGATTAACAGCGGCAGTGCATATTATATGAGCGGGAGCAGATCTCTCGCTGCCTCCACAAGCCTGCCTCAGCCTCCAGTACCGCTCCAGAGCTGCCCCCACCTCCCCTGGGCCCTGCAGTGTATAATCTGTATATTCAGATTATAAGACGCACCCTCTACTTTCCCCCAAAATTTGGGGGAACAACAGTGCGTCTTATAAAGCGAAAAATACAGTAAGTTAAAAGTTTGGTTCGGTACCTAGACTTAACCTGAACCTGACCCTGCACCCCATAGACCCTAGAAATTTAGTGCTGTTAGATTGATGTACTAAGGGCTAAGGGGCTGCAAAATGGGGTTAAGAGCAGGACAATTGTTCTACAAACAAATGTGGATAGAGAATAAATTAGAAAAAAAACAAAAAAAAAAAAATATAGGTTCCCCCTATTTTTTTTTCCAACTTTATATTTTATTGGAGATTTTTCCTTTTTTACTACAATAGAATAAACAAAAACAGCCAAATGGCATCAAATATTACACTGCCCGGCGGAACAACACATTAGGTAATACAAAATTGTTGTCAAAATGAAGCATTAAGCAAGAGAGTCAAAAGGGTCCAGTCGCTGGGAGATGCGTCATGGTCCATTAAGGGGAAAGGCAAAGAAGGTCTATGAACCAACAAGGCGAGATGCTGCCACAAAGCTGTCCCAATAATGCCAGATTTGAAGGAAACCATCCATATAGTGTCGTGTAGGGTAGCAGTAAGCAGTTCCATCTGGTGAATGTGCTTAATGCGGCATATAAGTACTCTCTAGAAGGTCGGGCAACTTTCTTCCAGTATAAGGAAATAGTGCATCTCCTTACAGCCGCAAAGTGCCTTAAGTTTTGCTTTAATTTTACTTAAGTACGGTGGGAATACATTTAGCAAATAAGTGACTGGGACTATAGGGATGCTCTTGGTCAGGACCTCTTCTACCAATGACGCTACACTTCTCCAATAACCCACTATATCTGGGTAGGACCAAAAGACATGAAACAGGAAAAGCCCCCCCACATCTCCAGTACATATACGGAACAGAGGGGTTATATTTGTGAAGGAGTTCTGGTGTATGGTACCATGTCATCAGTAGTTTAATTTGGTTCTCTGTATACAACGTATTAATGGAGGTCCTAAAAGCCCTAAACCAAACCACCCTCCAAAACCTGGTCAGGGAGATCTCACCCAATCCATTTCTCCCATCTTCGCATATACTGATGCACTGGTGTGTCTGGACAGCCACTATTAGTCAGCACCACATATATGTTCAATATCAGTCCCTTGGTGGAGGCATTGCCCGCACATAAATATTCAAATTGGGATGGGTTAGAGATCTGTCCAGACCCCATGGTTGCTAAGAAGTAATGGGCTATTTACTGATATGAGAAAAAGAAGTTAGAGGGGACCTTAAATTTGTGGCGGAGGTCAGCAAAGGCTCTCATCTTCCTCATTAGGGGATCTACCAGGTCTCGAAAGCAGAAGAGACCCAACGCTGCCCATTGCCCTATTGACTCAAACCCCATAGACTCCAAGAGATGGGGGGTGAAGAGGAACGGTGTTAGAAGGGAGGACAAGGGAGACAGCTGGAATTTGATTCTGCATCTACACTACAACTCCCTCGTGAAGGCCATTGGACCCAGCAAAGCCTTTGAGAGGGGAGTCCCAGGGCCTCCCCCAAATAAGCGTAATTGGGTGATATGGGGTCAGCCATAGTTTCTCTATGTTGGTCCACTTGTTCTAGGCAGGGAGGGTTGACCAAGAGGGCAAATGGCGAAGGTGTGTTGTGTAGTAGTATAAGATAAGGTCTGGACAGGAAAGGCCGCCTCGGGACGTCTGTGCGCATAGGAGCGCATAGGACCAAGTCAAGGATACATTGGCATGCTGGATGAGGGAGCGATGGGGAACGGGGATAGCATAGCAGTGGTGAGGCAGGGAGTAGGTAAGGCTCATATTTATATAGAGCAAACCTTACAGGAAAAAATTAAATCTGGAAAACACTATTAAAACACCACTCGAGGAACGGTTTCCAGCGCTGGAGTGGTGCTTCTAATCTGAAGTCCCTGACCATTGCGTTATACTTACCAGCTGGAATCTTCACCATTTATTGGTGTCACTACGGTCCCATGGCGCCATCTTCTGACTGCAGGAAGTCAGAATTTACATCCCGGCCTCTCAATGCAAGTCTATGAGAGGCAGAATGAGGCACTCATAGACTTGCATTGAAAAGCCTGGAGAGATCTGGCAGGTAAACTGCCTGACACAGATGGGAGCAGCGGCGGCGATAGAAGGTGAAGATGGCGGTGGGTAAATACAAAACTAAAGGCCCTGTCACACAAAGAGATAAATCTTTGGCAGATCTGTGGTTGCAGTGAAATCATGGACATATTGTTCCATTTGTACACAGCCACAAACCTGGCACTGATTGTCCACAATTTCACTGCAACCACAGATCTGCCGCAGATTTATCTCTGTGTGTGACAGGGCCTTTAGTGCAGAGAACTAAAGATTAGAGACATAACTCCAGCTGTAAAATAAAATTAAAAAGCCTGGAGTGATTCTTTAAAACGGTACTTCAAAAATAAAATTTGGCGAAAACAGAGCAGAGTAACAGTAGATCTATCCATTGTGATCAGCCAAATGTGCTCATGTGAGTAATTAATACCTGTTTAATTACATTTGAATAAGTGGATCTTGAGTATACATGATATATGAGGAAGTCTTTGCCTCCAACCTGTATGTACCTTCCATGACTTACAAGGAGCAATGACATTATTCTACTGAGATACAATAAATCATATCTGAGACCACTGGTGTGATCACAGTGCCCTGGAAAGTCACATAATGCATGTGAAATAAGATAGATGATGTCTCGTATATTTTGTATTTTATTCAGTGCAATGGCTTGTGCTAAGAGTTTCGTTATATAGCCTATTCCTTATTCATTTATACAGCTGAATAGCTCCTTAGAGAATTTGAATATAACATTTTACAGTATGGCGTATTTCAATGCCTTACCTCTGAGTTTATATACTTCTCCACTGGCAGAAGATAGAACTATCATGTAGGGGGCCTCATCGCTCGTTGAAATCACAGACCCAGCAAGAGACAAAAATCCTCGAGGCTTTTGAGTTTTGCTTGCCTCAGTGACAAAATATTGCAGAATTCCAGAGTCAAAGTCCAATATAAAGTATCTGTAATGTCAGAAGATGAGAAAGAATATATTGTAAATGAGACAATGAAATCTCAAAGATATTCCACTCCACACTGAAAATTTGACTGAACATTGCAAAATACATTGCATCCTAATCATAACTGGTGTCCTCCCCATAAATGTCAACAAAAAAGGTGTATCAGAGCGCAGTAACAATTGCGGTAGACAGAGTCCTTGAGGGAGGGAGTCCACCGATGCAAGCACCTATTTCTGCTGTCTGCGCGACAGAAGACACACATTCAATTGAACTGCATTTCGGCACAGAGACCCTCCGGGTCCCTCAGCCTTGGTACATGCCGATGGCACATCAACGAGCCAGTCACAGAAGCACAGCAGTGATATCATGTGTCCACCATGACAGGTATGCCAATGTCAGCCCCTGTGCCGGCTACAAAAAGAGAATGTCTCCAGTTATGGGAGCAGGGGAAGGGGAGAAGAATGTTTATATATATACCAGGCAGTGGCCTAAGATGGCGGAAATATATACCAGGAAGGGGAACAGGATGAGGATTTTTATATTATATATATATATATATATACACCGTGTATATATATATATATATATATATATATATATATATATATATATATATATATATATATATATATATATATATATACATACATACATATATATATATATACATACATACATACATACATACATACACACACATACACACACATACACACACACATATACATACCAGGATGAAAGATCTATATCCGGAAGGTGTACAAGATGAAGGACAAATATGCAGGATGGGGGACATATATACCAGGAAGGGGCTCAGGATGAGGATATACATACATGGAAGGGGGCCAGAGTGGGAGATATTTATACCTGCAAGGGGCCCACGGTGGGGGACATTACTACACAATAGGATTTAGAATGCTACAAGGACACAAACCTCTGACCAAAATGCAGGGGGCAAAGTTTGAATTTGAATCTTGCACCAGGGACCATCAGACTGTAGTTACGCCACTGGTGGTAGAAGTGCTGATGAGAGCATTGGGTATGTTGTCTATATATTTGTCAAATTGGACTGGAACTGGAGGGGTTGTACCACAAACAAAAATACAAAATATAACAAAAACGTAAGTGATAAGAGTCTAAGTGATGGAGTAAGATCACCGATACCTCCGTTGGCAATGTGAACAGGTTCCTGAGTCTCAGTTGGAAAAGCCATGCATGAGCACAGCTATCACCATCAGTCCAAGTGTACAAAGATTGTCTATCAGTCCTATAACACTTGAATGTAGAAAAGAAAAAAAAACACTCATGCACTTGTGGATAGGTGATATGTTATAATTAGGAAACAATTCCTTTAAAAGGTAATAATCCACCACTAACTGATATTGATCAGATGTGTCACAAACTGTGTGATATACATACACACTTGCATTTTTATCGCGTTTTTGATGCATTTTTTTCCGCAGGTTGGTCCCTGCGTTTTTTTACCATTATCTATGGCAAAAAGCGCAGTTAGCTGCAGAAAAGAAGTGACATGCTTGTGGAGACACGGGGCTCAGTGGGTGCTCTCGTCCACTAAAACCCGCCGCCTTTAGAAAGACAGCATGGCTCAGGCTCATCCCAACTGAACGCCGGCCTCCTTAACCGTGGGCGTAACACTACTCAGACAACACAGGGTGAGGGAACCACAATAATTAGACTTTATTGGATCCCCAAACAATTAACGGCACATAACACATAACCAGCAAAACACAAATGTAACAGGCAACAGAGTCTCACCCTTCCGCTGGCTCACCAGGGATTTAGAATGTCTATGCCTCAGAGGTTCCAGGGCTATTTACTCCAGTCCAGCAGCATCCCGCTTTTGGTGGGCACCCACCGAGAAAGGAATAATGCCAGAGTTAGGAAGCTGGCTGAGGTCTGCAAAGTCTGTAACAGGTGACTGAACTGTCCCAACCTGAGTGTCCTCCTTAGGTAGTCCTGTATGATGATACAATCCTGGCAGCCGGAGTCGAAATCCCTAGGCTGTGGATATGGTCTCCAACTGAGACCGGAGTCCCTAGATTGAAGCCATAAGATTTCCTGATCCTCTAGTCAGCTCCGAAGAGCTTAGACTGGATCCATCAGCATCCATCAACCTTCATCAACCCTGGTGGCTTAAGAAGTCCTTTTATAGCCCATAACCTTCCCTTAGGATACACTGCATCCTCATCGATTGGTTGGACAAGATTGCTTCTCCCATTGGATGAATTTCAAGCTAAATGGATAATGTTCATTTAAATGATGTGCATAGAAAGACTCAGTATATCTAAATGGAGTCGGCAAGTCACCGACTAGACAATGGCTACTAAGGTAATTACATTATCAATACACAACTACAATACAATGATTACTGGAAAAGTCTGGAGAGCAATAGCTAAGCAAACATGACTTAGCACACATAAGAACAATAGTCTGGCTGAATGTTAAGAAACTCTAAAGGTCCAGTCACACTAAGCAACTTACCAACGATCCCAACAACGATAGGGATCGCTGGTAAGTTGCTTGGAGGTTGCTGGTGAGATGTCACACTGCGACGCTCCAGCGATCCCACCAGCAACCTGACCTGGCAGGGATCGCTGGTGCGTCGCTATAAGAGTTGCTGGTGAGCTCACCAGCAACCAGTGACCAGCCCCCAGCGCCGCGTGGAAGATGCTGCGCTTGGTAACCTAAGGTAAATATCGGGTAACCAACCCGATATTTACCTTGGTTACCAGCACACGGAGCTACACGTGCAGAGAGCAGGGAGCAGCGCACATTGAGCGCTGGCTCCCTGCTCTCCTAGTTACAGCACACATCAGGTTAATTACCCGATGTGTGCTGCAGACTACATGTGCACAGAGCAGGGAGCAGCGCACACTGCTTAGCGCTGGCTCCCTGCTCTCCTGAGCTACAGCACACATCGGTTAATTAACCCGATGTGTCCTGCAGTACATGTGCACAGAGCAGGAGCAGGCACTGACAGTGAGAGCGGCGGAGGCTGGTAACGAAGGTAAATATCGGGTAACCAAGGACAGGGCTTCTTGGTTACCCGAATGTTTACTGTGGTTACCAGTGTCCGCAGAAGCCAGCTCCTGCTGCCTGCACATTTAGTTGTTGGCTGTCTCGCTGTCACACACAGCGATCTGTGCTTCACAGCGGGACAGCAACAACTAAAAAATGGCCCAGGACATTCAGCAACAACCAACGACCTCACAGCAGGGGCCAGGTTGTTGCTGGATGCCACACACAGCGACATCACTAGCAACATCGCTGCTACGTCACAAAAGTTGTTCGTTAGCAGCGATGTTGCTAGCGATCTTGCTTAGTGTGACGGGCCTTACCCATGAGAGTCCATGTCGGTCACAGATGCTCATTCTTTTTCTCAAGAAATTCTGCAGAAAGAATGTTCTTGAGAAAAAAAACGCAGTGTGCGCACAGCTACTTTTTTCCCCATAGCTTTTGCTGGGAATGTCTGCAGAAAGGTTACAACCATTTTCTCAAGAAATTTCTGCAGCATGGGTAAAAATGCAGTGTGCGCAGGGCCTTATACAAGCTGTACACTGACTACTTTTCATTGTATCAAGTGTTTAATCTCTGTGTTGTCCATTAAGAGACAGATTTACAAAATGTGAGGGGGTGTATTTCGGCTAATTCATCATTGCAATGCTTTTTAAAAAGTCGTCAAATTTTGTTGCAAATGTACTGCAATCTCCCTTACTATGATTTTATATGATCCAGATATTTAGATGCAATATTTGCTTGAACGTGTAACTTTATGCACTAATAAGCGTCAAAAACAGCTAACGAGAAATTTTAACTTTTGTGCAACATTACTGAAACATGCCCACTATGTGAAGAATTTGGCGACAAAAAAAGTCAACATATCTCTTGTATTTAAAAAAAAAAAAAAAAAAATCAAAAATGTAAATTATGAATCGGCCTCATTGTGTACTATATAAATTTAGGCCTTGATTTATCAGTTTTCACCAAAAACAAACGGTCACAAAATTTCGATTCAATTCTTTGTACAAAAATTTTAGGATTTTTGTCATTTTTACTTTAGTTCTGGCCGCCCTCTGACAAAGATTTGGAAAGTGGTCAGAGTTTAGCCTGAAGGAGGAGTGACTTAGAGCAGGCAACAAATTCATTATAATTTGGGCTGGTGTAGAGGACCGTAATTTTACTCCGAGTGTGATCTAGTAAAACATTGGATTTCACTTGGACTAATATTTTTCGATAAGTCAGCGCACATGTCTGATTGGTCTCTGAGATAAAAGGATCGATTTGCCTCCATCAATTAGATCGCACTCTGCAATGCAGGTCTATGGGTCCGTGAAAAAAATTGGACCAGAATCGAATGACAGTTGAATGTGACCTGATTTTCAAGGACTTACAGAATGGAGAAGATGGAGAAATGATATTTTTTAATAATAATAATAATAATAATAATAATCATTTATATAGCGCTGTTAATTCCACAGCGCTTTTACATACAATGGTAACACGGTTTCCATTGGGGCTCACAATCTAGGTTCCCTATCAGTATGTTTTTGGAGTGTAGGAAGAAACCGGAGTACCCGGAGGAAACCCACGCAAACACAGGGAGAACATACAAACTCCTTGCAGATTGTGTCCTTGGTGGGATTTGAACCCAGGACCCCAGCGCTGCAAGACTACAGTGCTAACCACTGAGCCACCGTGCTGCCTGTATACTGCCCATAATACATTAAATATAGATCCAGAAACATGTAATATACAATTATTTAGTAACATCAGAACTGTAAGAACTTCTGCTACAAAAAACAAATAGAAGTATTTAGTAAAAAAAAATAAAAAAAAAAAAATGATGATGCTAAAAATAAACTCAAACTGAACACTAGTTTAACAAATACCATACATACTATACAAAAATTAAAAATTATGCCACAACAAAAAACAAAAAAACAAGCTAATAAAAAAAAATACATATAGATGACTGTGAAATACAAAAGAAAAACTAGAAAGAATAACTGTGCTCTTTAGCAAGTTGGACTGGTCCTCAAGGCGTTAAGCTTTAAGTAACGAAATACTGTATCTCAAGCGTTCACATATCTTGGCAATTTCTATACCATTGTCTTTTACCTGGGTTTCTATTATTTGTGCAACATGTTGGTTCTAAGAAAAGCAAATCCATCATATCTGTGTCCTTTTTATTTTTACTTCTGACAAACCATTAATACTTTACAATGCGTCTCCGAAGCTGCCTGAGATATGTCGAGATGTTCTCACACAAAAGGCCTTTTTTCTTGTAGTTTAGATTCGGAATAATTGTAAAAATGGTCTTGACAAGGCTTTTGCCTTCACACTCTGGCACAATTGCTGAATGAAAGCCTATCATGAGCATTACCTTGTCATGGTTAGTTGAACAAGCAAAGCAAATGTACCTTCACAATATCGATTGTACCATCAGGAGAGAAAGGCAGGCAATCACCAAGGAGAGGCCTGGTTGTAATGTTAATTCTGGGTCTATGCAGGTAATCAGACACGTATTCAAGAAGAACAAAAAACGAAAATGGAGGGATGAAAGCCTCTTACAGAATCAATGGGATCGTTTCATATTGTTACATTCCAGTGCTCTCGTGAACCGGTAAAGATGAAACTTGAAATATCAGAGAGCAGCTATCACTCCGGCTCTCGTGGGGAAAGTCAATATTTCCAGACTTTACTAATGTAAAATGTAAATACAAGTCAATCCTTCATTTTCAATAAGTTTTACCGATCAGATGTTACAGCCGTAACTCGAGTTCATTAACTTTCCACCATTGAGTGACAGCTGTAGTCTTCAAGATTGTACACAACTCAATGTATTAATTTGGACTGCAGCTGTCACTCAATAGTTAAAATCTACCATTAGTAATCATGGGCGAGTGTGTTCGGTACTTGATGGATCACCGGTGTGTTCAGATGTGTCCTCAATGAAATAGCAAAGACAAAGAACAGGGTTGCTTCACTGCATGATATGTGCAGGCACCCCAGAAACAACCATATGAAGTCTCTGAATGGCTCTCCTGGGGGATAAAACAACAGGGGCATGCTTAAATGCTATGTCGGCTGACTAGCCAAGGGAAGTAACACCCTTGCGACTAGCTCCCTCGCTCATTAGCATATCATAAAAGGATCTTTAGACATAATTTTTCTAAGGATCCCTTTTTCTACCCTACTAGATGCTGGGACGGTAAGGCAGGAATTAGCAATATACTCTCAGAACCGTCAGTGGTACTGGGTGCATACAGGACCTGACCGGTTCCCTTTAAGAAACAGAACACCAGCGCCTTATGTTAGTCATTGGCTCTCTGAGGATATGTTCACACTAAGTACCGTATTTTTCGGACTATAAGATGCACCTGACCATAAGACGCACCCTGGTTTTAGAGGAGGAAAATAGGAAAATAAAATTTTAACCAAAAAATATGGTCATGACACACTGTTATGGGGCGAGGATCTGCTGCTGACACTGTTATGGGGGTAATGTCCCCAAATTCTCTACTAAGGTACCCCATTCCGATAAGGATCCTCCTGCCTTGTATATTGATCCTGCTCATATACCCCCCCATCCTGCTAATAATATACCTCCCATCCATCCTGCTAATAATATACCTTCCATCCATCCTGCTCATGATATACCTTCCATCCATCCTGCTCATGATATGCCCCCATCCATCCTGCTCATGAAATGCCCCCATCCATCCTGCTCATGATATACCTTCCATCCATCCTGCTCATGATATGCCATCCATCCTGCTCATGAAATGCCCCCATCCATCCTGCTCATGATATACCTTCCATCCATCCTGCTCATGATATGCCCCCATCCATCCTGCTCATGAAATACCCCCATACATCCTGCTCATGATATGCCCCCATCCATCCTGCTCATGATATGCCCCATCCATCCTGCTCATGAAATGCCCCCATCCATCCTGCTCATGAAATGCCCCCATCCATCCTGCTCATGATATGCCCCCATCCATCCTGCTCATGAAATGCCCCCATCCATCCTGCTCATGAAATGCCCCCATCCATCCTGCTCATGATATGCCCCCATCCTGGTAAATGGCGTGTATCCTGTGGCACAGGAAAAAAAAAAATAAACGTTTATACTTACCCTTCCTCACTCCCTGAAGCACCGATCTCTGTCTCAGCTGCAGCGCCGCTGTGTGGAGCCGTCACCATGTGTCGAGCCGTCACCGTTGTCTGCAGCATCGCATCTTCCTGTCTGTGCCGGCGGTCAGCTGATCTGGACACTAGCGGCGCGCACCGCGATAATGTCATCGCTGTGCGCGCCGCTAGTATCCACCAGCTAGTGTCCAGATCAGCTGACCGCCGGCACAGACAGGAAGACGCGATGCTGCAGGGGGGCGGCTCCACACACTGTGACGGGTGAGTACACTGATTCACTGCACCCCGCGCTGATAATGATGCACGGGGGCAGTGAATACAGCCGCACATGATCACTCCAGGCTGTAGTTGCCAGGGGTGATCACGGCCGGCTGCTAATTATGCACACCCCCCCCTTCCCGCCCATCACCCCGCCCACCTGTCAGCGCTGGTTTCGCTGAGAGATGATGGGCGGGAGGATGGGCGTGCATATGTAATGAGCGGGCCCACGTGGTCACGGCAGGCTGCTACAGCCTGCTCGTGCCGCCGATGACCCGCTCCACCGCGGCACCCTCATTCCCCGCACCCGCAACCTTATAGTCAGACCATAAGACGCACCCCCCACTTTCCCCCAACATTTGGGGGGAAAAAAGTGCGTCTTATGGTCCGAAAAATACGGTATTTTTCTGGTGGTTTTTATGTTGGAAGACGAATCATTACTTTTCTCTAAGTTTAGGCCCCGATTCATCCATCCTTATGCCAAAAATCTAGTGCAAAATGCTTTGATAAGTCGTAGCATTGTTTTCACACCAGTATTCGTTAAACTGGGTAGAGCTGGAGGGGGACAGATGTGGCAATCCCCTCTCTTCTAATTCATGAGGAGCTGTGACATACCTTTGACTATACATTTTTCTCCAGTCTTTGACTAGAGTAAAATTGGTAGCGAGTCACACACCACTTTTATGATCTGCCTCTTAATATAATCACCTCTGACTCGAATACGAACCCTCATCAAGTTTGGCGTGAAGAACGCCTATCATCATGAATCGAGGCCTTAAGCATCTTTTCGCTGCTTTTTTTATTTAACATTCTGATTGACATCTATTGAAAAGTATTAAAGGGAATCGGCCACCAGGTTTTTGCCATCTAATCTGAGAGCAGCATAACGTAAGGGCCGTGGGGAGAGAGAATCTACTACCCACGGAATCAACGCAATGCAGGGCGGCAAGACCCTAGGGAAGATCATACTTCACGTTGGTTTTCAAGAATCTGCCTGGACGAGGAAAGTTTCAAGCTTCCCTGACCTCACAGCACCCGACAGCACAGTGCTAGAGAGGATCCAGGGTCTTGCATCAAGCCGGACTCCATATCGGAACCTGCATATAGGGACAAGAGTACATCTCGTGAAAACCCGGGTCCCCATGTAGCTTTAAGCCAGGGGATCTACAGACAGGTGTTACAAGGAGGAAATCCTCTGAACACCCAAACCTGACTGATCTCTAACGGGTTCGACGGAGCCCTTCATAGCAAGTGACTGGTATTATCCGGGTGAGCGGCAGATCACTAAAAGTGAGTAAACAACCTGTAACTGCAGCTATAGACTGACTCTTTATGACCGGTACTGCCTCTCCGAGCCGCCATTACTACTCCCCTCATCATCCTCCCCGGGGCCCGCTCCACCTGTGGGGAGCGATATCATCTACAGCTGCTACCACCATCTGCCCCGGAAGACAGCGACAGCCCATTCACTGGCTGCATACCACAGGTGGCGTCACGACATTCCCCTCACTACTACCTGTATCACCCCGCGGGCTCGGCTGCGACCGCCGACCCGCTCGGATCCTTGCTCGTACTGCGGGTGGTGGCCCGAGCCTCTCATGGACCCGGGGTTCATGTCACTCTGCAAGGGAGTTGGCGCTACACGCGGGGACTTGGGTGAGGAGTTCCACGGCCGGGGCCGCGGTGGTTTGGTTTGGGATGTAGGTTTGTGACGCCACCCACGGGTTGTGGTGATTGTAGACTCCCGGGAGCGGTGTAATGGCGCAGCTAGGTGTTGACCCCTCCGTGTGTAGGGGGTGTTGGTCCTGGGGCCCGGTTAGCGAAGGCCGGGGTGCAGGGTGAAGTGTTGCGTTGCGGTGCGGTGCCTGATGGCACTGTTGTACTCACTTGTAATGGAATCCAGCTCACCCACGTCTGACCTCACCGCACCTCAGACACGGATCCGGCCCTGCCCCGGCTGCAGCAATGAGAAATGAAGGATAGCGATCCAGCTGAGTGACCAGGTGATTTATTCAGTGCAATACAGACATGGCATGGTCGTGGTTAACGCGTTTCTGGCTTAACGCCCTTAATCATAACCCATATCATATGATTAAGGGCGTTAAGCCAGAAACGCGTTAACCACGACCATGCCATGTCTGCATTGCACTGAATAAATCACATGGTCACTCAGCTGGATCACTGTTGTGCTCAATCTGACACAACACACTGGAGTCTCTGGTAAACCAAACGGAGTGATGAACGGGGCCCGCAGCCGGCCTTTCTCCTGCACCTCTGTGTGTAAATGTTTGACTCCTATGCCTAGACACCGGTAGTCCGCTCCCCAACTTGTATATGCCGTAGGAGCCCGTTTGCCCGCAGACGCTGGCCCTTTGGGTCTCTATGCCTTGGCGGTGGCTCTACCCTGTATGGTTGGGCTGTTGTCTTCTAACGGGACTTGTGTGGGATAGGTCCTTAAGTCCAGTCCGCAATCAGTTAATTTGACTCGGCCCTATCGGTTCAGGGCTTTATCCTGGGTCTGAGTACCCCTCCTGGTGCTCCGGTTTCCAATCGGTACCCCGGTTCGGTACCGGCGGGCCACCGCCCGTCCCCGGTCCCTACGGTTCCACCGGCCGTAATCCCAGCTCCTGCAGGCGGCCACCACCATCTACCTCCTTGCCAATGGTGGCTGGGCTCCAACCCAGCCACCTGGTAGTCTCTTGGCAGGCCTGGACACAGGACTGCCCATGAACTTGACTGCTCTTTCCCTCCTCCAGAGTACTCTGCCTGTTGTACTTGACTCTTTTTGTGTTTTTCCCACCTTCAGGCCTGTGAACTCCTCGGTGAGCGGAGCCAAACGCCTGGCTCCGCCCCCCTGGTGTGGACATCAAACCTGGAGGGTGGTGACAAGGTTTTTAGTTTGACTGATGTTAATCCTAATCAGGAGGGGGGGTGGTGTTGTGTGTGACTACCTGGGACGACCTGACTAGTCCAAGGCATCACACTACCCCCATCATTTAATCCCTGCCATCTTTTGTACGCCTCGGGGCAACGGAGGCAGGCTAGGCCGCCCGTGACGACAGTCGACGGCCCGGCGACGAGTAGGTTAACCACTTGCCCGTGGGGTGCTACATATGCACAAGGAAAAAACAGGAGTAGTCAGGGCAATATCATAGGGTCAGAAGTCTAGGAGAGCATGTAATAAGTTCAGGGAGGAAAGCAGAGATGTAGTCTGGTAACGGTCCGAGGTCAAACAGGCAAGAGGTCACGACAGGAACAGGGAGCGGGCAGAGAAGAGTCAAATAACGGTCCGGGGTCGGGGAACAAAGATCTGAACAGAGACACACACACATTAACAGCACAAATGCAGAACCAGAAAACACAAATGGCGATGTCCTGGGCGAGCATGCTCAGTAAAGAAGGTGGGACACCTGAGTAAATCAGCACCAACATGGAATCCTGTGCTGTCAAACACACTGCTAGCTATTAACCCAGGACAGTAAGAGAGAATCTCCAAAAGTAAGATACTTTGCACAGAGGAATTGTGACAGAGACTTATTTTTCCCCCTATCTCCTCCACTTACGAGAAAATCGGATCACACTCTGAGTGAAATCAGAGTGCGATTACCATAATCGGACCGATTTCCTCAGATGAGAGAAAGTACGGTTGTGCGACCCTAGCCTAAGTGATATACCCAGAGCACCAATTTGAGGGAGAGCAGCACGGTCTCTGATATTCAGTCCGGATGTAGAAATGATATAGCATTCTATAATGCTATTCAAACTGCTGCAGGATGTCTTCATTCTCATTGAAATGCTCAAGTGCCTGCACCACTGCTTTCTGCATATTTAAGACAATTCACACAGACGAAATGAA
Organism: Anomaloglossus baeobatrachus; assembly: GCF_048569485.1. Lineage (NCBI taxonomy): Eukaryota > Metazoa > Chordata > Amphibia > Anura > Aromobatidae > Anomaloglossus > Anomaloglossus baeobatrachus. The sequence continues at coordinate 442,267,252 of NC_134358.1, read as the reverse complement.
AATCGCTGTTGCAAATTCAGACAAGAAATGGCAGAAAAATGTCTTTGTCAATCATTGAGCCTCAGATGAGATGTTCTACTGTGAATACATTGCCTCGATAGCGAGCCCTAAATATATACACTATATGGCTGCTTATTATGGAAGCTTATTTCTTTCTGCTGGAAGCAATGGAATACATTGCAGTAATAGACATTGAAATGTCTGCCACATAGGAGAAAGCATACAGCTGACAATTGTATTAGGGGGCCACAAAGAGGGTCTGAATGACAAGGAAAATGGTGGTTTTATTTTCATGCAAATTATTGAATCTGTTATAGAAATGATGCAGCAGATAAGATCTGAGAAGTGTGTGAATAATGAGATGCTGACTGGTCTGGTGGGTATATTGATAGGAGACTTGTGGGTTGAAGGCATATTATGCACACGATTGAGCATTACCAGCTTTTACTTTACCACCAACTGCTTAAGGCTTTGTAAATCAGCTACAGTGGAAGGAGACCTACAAGTGCATCTCAATAAATTGGAATATAATCCAAAAGTTCATTTGTTTCAATAATTCAATACAAAAAGGGAAGCATTATATAGCGTCATTACACAGAGAGGGATCTATTTCAAGTGTTTATTTGTGTTAATGTTGATGATTATGGCTACAGCCAATGAAAACCAAAAAGTCATTATCTCAGAAAATTAGAATATTATATAAGACTAACTAAAAAAAATTATTTTACACTCAGAAATGTTGGCGCCTCCTGAAAAGTCTGTACAGTAAATACATGCAATAGATGGTCGTGGCTCCTTTTGCATGAATTACTGCATCAATGCGGCGTGGCATGGAGGTGATCAGCCTGTGGCACTGCTGAGGTGTTCTGGAAGCTCAGGATGCTTTGATAGCAGCAGTCAGCTCGTCTGCATTGTTGGGTCTGGTGTCTCTCATCTTCCTCTTGACCAGGGGCGTAACGACCGCAGACGCAGAGGTCACCACTGCGACCAGGCCCGGGGTGCAGGGGGCCCGCCAGCCCCAGCCCAATTCAAATAGATGTGAGTCGGAGGCTGCACTGTCAGCTGACGCTGCTGTAAGTGGCCGCACATTTCACTGCAGTCATGCGCTGCGCCGCTTACACACTAGTCAGTTGCTGCCAGCGTCGCAAGAGGACGCCGGGGGAGCGCGGGGTACGTGAGTATCATGGCCACAAGTCGCACAGGGCCCCTTCCGGCAGAGAGCAGATGGTGCGCTTCAGTGAGCAGCAGGTTACTGTTACTTGCTGCTCCTGCAGTACACAGGCTACAGCACAGGGCGCCCCCCCCCCCTCCTCTGTGTCCTGTTCGCTGCAGTCTTCACCACACAAAGGGGGCGGGAGGGGTGCCTGCGCTGCTGCTTGAGAGATAGATGGGGAGGGGCGGCGGCACTACTGCCGCCGGAGAAGCTGCTTCTAAAGACGCTCTGAACTCCAGTAGGCCAAGAAGTAGGTAAATATAATGTGAATCATGTATTATGTGCTGTCAGTATGTGTTATGTATAAGATATGTATGTCCTGTATAGTGTGCAATATGTAGCGGTCTGTCTGTGTATACTGTCTACAGTATACCGTCTGTGAATACTGTGTGTATACTGTGTGTCTGTCTAGTCTCAGTCTCTGTCTGTACGTATATCCTATCTATCCATCCTGTCTGTCCATCTATCTATATATCCATCCGAGCACTCTATACAAAAATCCATATGCCTGATTATGAAATTGAACACATAGTACAGTCGTTTATTTTTTTTTTTTACTGTGTGCGATAGTGGACTACATAGCATGATGGCGACTATATACCAGGATGAGGGGGCTATATACCAGGATAGGTGGCTATATACCAGGATGGAGGGATATATACCAGTATGAGGGGCTATATACCAGGATAGGGCCATGATGGGGCCATATATACCAAGTTGGCCATGATGGCACCATATATACCAGGATAGGCAATGGTGGGGACATATGTACCAGGCTATATCCATGATCAGGGTCATACATCAGGATGGAGCCATGATGGGGACATATACCAGGATGGAACCATATATACCAGGATATAAGCATGATGGTGGTCATACACCAGGATGGGGCCATGATGGGGAGATATACCATGATGGGGTCATGATAGTAGACATATATACCAGGATACAGCCATGATGGGGTAATACACCAGGATGGGGCAATGATGTGGACATATTTACCAGGAAGTGACCCAGGATGGGGGACAGTACTACACAATAAAATGGGGAGGGGACTTGTATGTCTTTAAAGGATTTAGAATGCTACAATGACCCATACATTTGACAAGGGGGGGCCCAGGCTCAAACTCTACACCGGGGTCCATCAGACTGTAGTTATGCCACAGCTCTTGACAATACCCTATAAATTCTCTATGGGGTTTAGGTCAGGCGAGTTTGCTGGCCAATCAAGCACAGTGATATTGTGGTTATTAAACCAGGTATTGGTAATTTTGGCAGTGTGGAGATGTGCCAAGTCCTGCTGGAAAATTAAATCTCCATCTCCAAAAAGCTTGTCATAACAGGGAAGCATGAAGTGCTCTAAAATTTCCTGGTAGACGGCTGCGCTGACTTTGGTGTTGATAACACATAGTGGACCTACACCACCAGATGACATGGCTTCCCAAACCATCAGTGATTGTAGAAACTTCACACTAGACCTCAAGCAGCTTGGGTTGTGGCTTCTCCAATCTTCCGTCAAACTCTGGGACCTTGATTTCCAAATAAAATGTAAAATTTACTTTCATCTGAAAACAATGCCTTGGACCATTGAGCAACAGTTAAGTTTTTGTTCTCCTTGGCCCAGGTAAAACGCTTCTGGAATTGTCTATTGGCTGGATTGACACAAGGAATGCGACAGTTGTAGCCCATGTGCTAGATATGCCTGTGTGTGGTGGCTCTTGAAGCACTGACTCCAGCAGCAGTCCACTCCTTGTGAATCGCCCCCAAATTTTTGAATGGGCTTTTCTTAACAATCCTATCAAGGTTGCGGTTATCCCAGTTGCTTTTGCACCTTTTTCTACCACAGTTTTTCCTTCCACTCAACTTTCCATTAATATGGTTGGATACAGCACTATGTGAACAGCCAGCTTCTTTAACAATGACCTTTTGTAGCTTACCCTCCTTGTGGAGTGTGTCAATGACTGCCTTCTGGACATTTGTCAAGTCAGCAGTCTTCCCCATGATTGTTTAGCCTTCTGAACCAGACTAAGGGACTATTTTGAAATGCTTGGGAAGCCTTTGCAGGCATTTTGTGGTAAATTGTTCTAATTTTCTGAGATAATGACTTTTGGGTTATAGAAGCAATAATAATTAATAATAATAATAATTTTATTCAGTTATATAGCACTGTTAATTCTACAGTGCTTTACATACATTGGTAACACTGTCCCCATTGGGGCTCACAATCTAGAGTCCCTATCAGTATGTCTTTGGAGTGTGGGAGGAAACCGGAGTACCCGGAGGAAACCCACGCAAACACGGGGAGAACATACAAGCTCCTTGCAGATAGTGTCCTTGGTGGGATTTGAACCCAGGACCCCAGCGCTGCAAGGCTGCAGTGCTAACCACTGAGCCACCGTTTCATCCAATAATCAACAACATTAACAGAAATAAACACTTGAACTAGATCACTCTGTGTGTAATGACTATATAATAAATGTTTCCCTTTTTGTATTAAATTATTGAAATAAATTGACTTTTTTTATGATATTCTAATTTATTGAGATGCACTTATTACTTGTACGGACATTAGTGAATTAGTGATGAGCGAGCACTTTAATACTAAAGTGCTCGTTACTCGAATCGCGCAGGTCGGATGCTCAGACGGGCACGATTTGAGTAATGAGTATAATGGAAGTCAATGGGGAACTGTAGCATTTTTCCAAAAGCCCCCAACAAGAGGGCTGGGATAAAAACAGCATAAGGGAAGATGTCTGAACTCCCATGTATCTGCTGGGATCTGAATAAATAATTAAAAAAAAAAAAAAAAAAAAAAAAAAAAAAAAAAAGAAGAGGTGGGGCTCTCTATTTTTGATAACCAGCCAAGCTAAAGCGGACAGCTGGGGCTGATATCAGGCTGGGAAGGTCCGTGGTTATTTGGTCCTTCCCAGACTAAAAATACCAGCCCAGAGCTGCCCTAGAATTGACGCATCACATTAGATTGCCATGGCCCTTCCCAAATGCCCTTGTCCGTAGGCAATTGGAGTAATATTTTTTGGGATTCATGTCAGCTCTGTAATGTTAGCTAGCATCAAGATCAGGGGTAGCAATGGAGAGGAGTCTATCAGATACCCTTACTACTAACCCAATAATCTCACCGCCCTCAAAAACACACACACACACACACACACACACACACAAATAGTTTACTTGAATAAAGACTCCCCCACACCTCGTTCACCAACACCAATTTATTATCAAAAATGTTCCCACAAAGCTACAGTGTAGTCCACGATCCACAAATACAGCTCTGGCAACTGTGACTAGAAGTAAAGTACAGCTACTTACAGACACCAGGTGGTGACGACAACTCAGAGTTCAATGCTGCGCTCAGCAAGATCCAGCGGCTCTGATTAGAGTTCTCACTACCCGATGCCTGTAAGTAGCTGTACTTTACTGCTAGTCACAGTCGCCAGACCAGCATTCGTGAATTAAAGACTACAACGGAACTTCGTGGGAACATTTTTGATAATAAATTGGTGAACAAGGGATAGTGTGTGGAAGTGTTTATTCAAATAAATAATTTTTAATTTATTAGTGTGTGTTTCTTTTTTTCTATTTACTTACTGGGTCAGTAATGGGGATGACTGATCGACGCCTATTAGTAATCCCTGGGCTTGATGCCAGCCTACATGACACAGCTGACATTAACTCCCCCAAAAATTACAATGATTACCATCGCCCCAGGGCAAATCAGGAACAGCCGGGCAAAAAGGTAGAATTTTCACACTTAATGGGATGCGCCAATTCTGGGGTGACAGCGGGCTGGTAGTTTAAAGCTGGGAAGGGCCAAATGCCATGGGCCTTCCCAGCCTGCAAATACCAGCCCACAGCAGTCTGCTTTACCTTGGCTGGTTATCAAAAATAGACGGAACCCCGCGCCGGTTTTTAAATTTATTTATTAGGTTAAACAAGGCTAAAAACACCTTTTAGCCCCACATAAAAGGCACTAAAGGGTGCGAGTGAACAAACCCTGCTCTAATCTAAGCTCTCCCTCCCATAACAACTCTCCTTGAACTGCTTCCAGAGGACAACGGGCCAAGCATTACAACCCTCATAAGACCCGATGCGGCTGGCCAATCACATTAATGCCAGTTGCCAACATGGCTACAGAATTACCGTACATTGTTTTTCAGCAAGGCAATCCCCATATGTTTATTGCCTGTGTGACAGCTGCAAAACATGCAGGGTAGGGACTCTAACATGGCTCTTGAGCACATGCGATACTTGATCAAGTATTGAGCAGTGCCGCGGGCGCTTGCGCATGACTAATGAGAATAAAGAAATAAACAAAAAAAAAAAACAGCTGGGAAACCTGATCAATAGGAATACAAACTTAAAGGAAGTCTGTCACCAAGTTTTTGCCACCTAATCTGAGAGCAGCAAAACATAGGGGTAGAGATCCGGATTCTAGCGGTGTCACTTACTGGGCTGCTTAGTGTAATTTTGATAAAATCACTGTTTAATCAGCAGTAGATTATCACTACAGGACTACATGGCCAGCTGCCAGGTAGTTCAGTATATTGATGAGCTCTGTATAACTGCTAGATCTGTAGCTGAGAAAATATTAATTTTATCAAAATAACAGCAATCAGCTCAGTAAGTGACACATCGCTGGATTCAGGGTTTCTGTCTCTAGATTGTGAGCCCCAATGGGGACAGTGTTGCCAATGTATATAAAGTGCTGTGGAATTAACAGCGCTATATAAATGAATAAAATAATTAATTATTATTATTATTATTTACTACATTATGCTACTCTCAGATGGGGTAGCAAAAACCTGGTAACAGATTCCCTTTAACCCGTTAAAACTACTGTTAATGATTTGATAAATCAGATTCTTTTCACTCCAAAACTCTAAAAAGCCAATAGAAATGGATGTCAGTTTAGATCAGTTGTAATCACTCTTCCATTGACCTAAATGACAAAAAGATCAGGACTAGTGATTGGCGGACTCGCAGATAACTGGGACTGGTGAGTCTAACTAGGTTAAAAAAAAAAAAAATCCCAGTTCCGACCCAAGATTGGTCCCAGTTATCTGGTTTATGGGGACCAGAATCCGGCAATTAAAAAGGGCGGTAGAAGGGATAAGGGATAGGAGCAAGCGCTTCATAGTTCATACGTCACCATTCATTGCATGGCTCACTCTTTCTGCCTGACCCTCACAGCAGGTGGTAATGTTCTATGGCCACTCTGTGTGAATTCAGATGTAGCAGAGCTGAAATCATCGTGGGACCTCGTGTGGATTACGTCTCACCTGAATTGGTGTTTTGGGGTTAATAAAGTATTGAAAGAGTGTCTTTGTTTTTTTGTATTTCATTTCAAATAAAGGATATATTTCGGTGTTTGTGTTCATTTCTTTTCACTTACAGATTAGTAATGAGCGGGGTCTCAGACTCTTCCCATTACTAATGTAGGGCTAAGTGGCAGCTGGGAGCTTACATTAACCCCTTATTACCCCAATTGCCACCACACCAGGTCAATCTGGAAAAGCTGGGTAACGAGCCAGAACTGTCAAATGTAATGTAATATTTTTATCCTGGCGGTGGTCCAATAAGCACGTGTCTCGCCAGCCTCAGAATACCAGCCCCCAGCTGTCGGGCTTTATCATGGCTGGGTATCAAATTGGGGAGGACCGCACAATGTTTGTTTTGTTTTTTTGTTTTTTTATTAAAGTGCACCAATAATCAGGATTTTTATATATAACCTAAAGCCAGTGCGATACTGGCACTATCAGGATGATTCTCTACATACCTGTAGTGGTCAGCTCGGATGTATAGGTTTTGAAACCCAAGAAAGTAAAGTTTATAAAATCTGCAGCTTCTTGAGTGACAGCAGCTGAGGAACAGATATCTGGGGGGGAAAATTCAGAGTTCTCCCCTCCCCCTGATAGAATTAGCATAAGTGTTATACAAACGATTCACTTTTTCCTTTGCAGGACCTATGTGAAGTCATACCCATGTGACCAGAAGGAGCGGGGCCTCAGCCAACAGAAAAATGTTGTTTTGTGATATCAGCTTTGTTGGCTGAGGCCCCGCCCTTTTGGGTCACATGGGTATGACCTCACACAGGTCCTGTAAGTGAAAAGTGAATCGTTTGTATAATACTTATGCTAATTCTAACAGGGGGAGGAGATAACTATGAATACCCCTCAGATATCTGATCCTCAGCTGCTGTCACTCAAGAAGCTGCCGATTTTATAAACTTTACTTTCTTGGGTTTCAAAACCTATATATCCGAGCTGACCACTAAAAGTATGTAGAGAATCAGCCTGATAGTGCCAGTATAGCATCCCCCATACACATTAGACAGTCAGCTTAATTTGTCAATAATGGCAGGTTCAGTTGAGATTAGTCCAATGTGTATGGAGACTTATGGGTGCACATACACATTAGAAACATGCCAGAAAAACCTGTGACCAGCTGACTATTGTATGTGTATAGCAGCCTCCTGACAAAATGATGTCAAGAATAAGAAGAAGGGGTGGACATGTTGAACGTCAACACTGGATCATTTTGTTCTTATGAGCGTAAGCCACTAGAAGTGCCCCCACTGGAATTCTGCGTGCTGCTTGCTGTTAGCATTGCATCTAGTCGTAAACTTTATTATATTTTATTCAGATTATTTTATTATAGTTCATTAACCGCTGATTATATTATCACGATCGCCTGTAACACAGCAGCAGATTCTCCAAAGGCAGGAGAAAAACATGATGAAATAAAGTGATGCCCTTCCAAACATTTACAAAGAACCACATAAAACCGTGAACCCACAGCAAATATTACCAACCGCTAGGATGAAAACCTTTTTAATCATAAATTTTGCTCAACGGGAAAGTGTATTTCAGTCTATTATACAGTCCATTAAATACAGGCACAGTCGTACCTATTATTTCATATTGGCTAAAACAATTGCCATGTTCAGAAGAGGCAAAACCAGATCAAAAATCCCGTTTGCTGAGATAGACGGAGAACTGCCTGGACCACGCATCCGGAACGTGTCAATGGCATAAACATATATTTAGGCATCGCACAGGTGGAGGCAATCACATGCAATTTCATTCTCTTATTTTAGGTTGTTGACTGTTTAAACGATTATCTGCAGCAAATCTGCTCCTTTCATAAAGAGAAAAGATGATTTTAATAACTCCGTCATTTTTAATATTTAAATGAAGTTGAAATGCTCCACATCATTACAATAAACACCTGGGGATAGCAGATGGTCGGATAAAACTAATCAGCCATGGAAAATCACAATACCCACTGCATTCACTTGAAAAATTACATTCATTTCGGCAGCGGTTTTTTACCATTATAATTTACTTTTTAAGAGTACGGCTGGAGCCTCCCAAATCTGTGCGCATCTCATTAAACCCACGTCCGGTGGGCTCCATATCAATATCAACACATTCATCAAGCTGCATGAATATGGAATATTATCTCAAGCATCAAAGCCGCTTATGACTACTTTTATAGTTACTCCTACGAATGTGCCACCTGCTGAGACCGGGGATGCCAGTGTGCTACCAACAATGCAGATATTAAAGGTGAAAATTCATGCTCTGCCTTTCGCTGCTAAAAGGGAACATGCCAGGTTTACCAAGCATTGATCGATCAGCAATAGGTTACAGAGCAGGAGGCGCTATCAAGCTAATAAATCATTTAGTATTTTATATCTTTTAAATCCCAGGACATCCTTGGCTCAGTGGTCCAGTGGGCGGTGCTAATCACTTATTGAGCGCCATCTATTTAGGCATACGCCCCCACACTCCGCCCACTGGACGCAACATTAAGAATGGGCAGGGATTTAAATGAATAAAATGCAAGTTATATTGAATCTTTTCTCCAAAATGTATAAATCAATGTGCTCAGCTTTGACTGAATACATGAAGTCATAATACTGGATAACAGTTTAGTGTGACAGATTCCTTCAAGCTTTCCTTCAGCGTTATCCTCTCCATAAGATATGATACAAATTCTCTAAATCAGCAGGACTCTAAAGCCTGCTTTATACCTTACAATTAAGCATAAGATATCGTATGTGATGTGACACGCCCCCATCGTATATGCTGCACGTTCAATTTGTTGACCGTGTCGCACAAACGATTTGCCGTCACACATACTAACCCTTCCATACGACCTCGATGTGGGCGGCGAACATCCACTTCCTGGAGTGGGAGGGACGTTCGGCGTCACAGCAACGTCACACGACAGCCGGCCAATAGAAGCGGAGGGCTGAAGATGAGCGGGACGTAAACATCCCGCCCACCTTTTTTCTTCAGCATTGCCGGTGGGACGCAGGTAAGATGTGTTCATCGTTCCCGGGTGTCACACACTGCGATGTGTGCTGCCTCGGGAACACTGAACAACCCAACGTGCAATTTTTAGCAAATGAACGACGTGTATGCGATCAACGATTTTATGTTCAATCGCACGTAGCTGTCACACGCAACTACGCCACTAACGATGCCGGATGTGCGTCACTTACGACGTGACCCCGCCGACATATCGTTAGATATGTTGTAGCGTGTAAAGTCCGCTTTACTGTAGGTACCCCAACTGACACTAAATCTAAGAGGCGGTCATGTTTTTCAGTGCTGCTAAGGAGAAAGAACGAGAAGCAAGTCCTGGTTAAAGGCATAAAATATCAATACCTTTTTTCTGTTGCAAATTACTTAATCTTAAAGAGTTTGTCCAGTCGTAAATGATTGCAGACTTATGAATGCATTGTGCGCTGCAAGGATTCACCCATTTCTGAGCTGAAAACAGCGGTCGCATGACTGCAATTGTGCAATATGCATGTTCCCAGCCAGAACCCGAGTAGTGGGAGTGGCCTCCCTCTATACAATTATATGGAGTAGGCATGTCCGACTAGTAGGTGTGGCCATCCAGCTGGTGCAGCCTTGCTCAATACACTTATTGAGTGAGGCTGCGCCCACTAGTTGGGTTCTGGCCAGGAACATGCATATTGCACAGTTGCAGTCATGTGAACTCTGTTCACGGCTCAGAAATCGGCGACTCCTCGCAGCGCACAGTGCATGTACTGGGAGGATTCGTAAGTGCACAGTCACAGAGTGATTGCACACTTCTTTTAGACAGGACATCTACTTTAAAGCTGCACTGACATGATCTTTCAAAAAGAGTAAAAACCTGCAACGTGACTGCTGCAGTGTGTGAATGCAGCCTTAGGCAGGTTTATGAAACAAAAAAGAAGTGAAATTCCAAGTTGGTGCTACTCAGTGTTCTAGCAACCATGCGCAGTTTACGTGCAGTGACCAGTAGTACTAGCTGCCAGTAAAATAGTTTTGCATAGTGCAAGTCAGTCCATTCTCTGACTTCCATGTATTTCTCCTGCAGTTGAGTGCTGAGTGCTATGGATGGATTCTCAATGTATTAAAATTAGCTTTCATCATGCAGCTTTAGCTTTTTAAACAACATCCCATAATTAGAGATGAGCGCTCTTGAAAAGTAAAGTTCGGTGCTTATTCCGAATAAGCACTTTTCAAAAAAATAAAAAAGTGATAGAGTTTGGAGTTCAGCTGATTATGGGTGGCTGTATGGTGCCCAATCAGTGAATTCCATTGGGGTTCAGGTCAAGTCCGGGTCCACAACCAATCTTTATCTAAAGTCCGGCTGAACGCGACAAACCAAATTTCCTTAATTTCTTAATAGGAACCGGTTATGTGAAAAACCCCAATAACCTGCAATTGTGCAGTTAATAGCGTTCTAAACTTACCTGTCGCCAGCGCTTAGAGCCCCGCTGCCAGGAGGAAATTAATTTTGTTCCTCCTGGCAGTGTAAGTCCCAGTCATAGGGGCTGACTGAAAGCCACTCAGCATTAAAACCTGCTGTCAGTCAGTGCCGGGGTGTGGCTGCATCAGCCCTGCCCCTATGACTGGAAGCCGAATGATGCCGGGAGGAACAAAATTAATTTCCTCCTGGCATGGGGCTCTCAGGGCCAGAGCTGGGAAGGTTGAGAAAGCTATTAATCTGCAGATTAACCCCACATCTGCAGGTTAATAGCATTTTTTCACATGACAGGTTCCCTTTAACATTGCTTGTAGTACTCTCTTGAATTTCCCCTTAATACCAAACTAGAGGTAATTAGATGCAAGTACTTATATTGCACAAATGTATTAATAGTTAAGTATTGAGCACTGCCTAATGACAATTGTAGGTGGCAAGAATTGTACGCCGATATATGGCCCTTTCCCAGTAGCTCAAGTGACACTAGGGACACTAGTAAACTAGTGATATTCCAGATTTCCAAGCTATAGTTCAGTGATGAAGAGTGACTGTAGTTGCCTGTAATAGCCACTGGGGTGATGTCCTACTAAATAACTTTATACCTTCTTTTTATAACTTCAGGGACAATGTAACTAGGATGACTAGTCTAGGAGGCCAGTCCCTGGTGGTTTCGCCATGCCCTGCACCCCAGACTGACAGATCTCTGCCTATATATGAGCATTGGGAGAAGCCACTAGAGACCTGCCTCGTGGACTAGGTCTTCTAGTCACATTGAAAAATTGCATACAGGGTTTAAAAAAAAACCCAAACACTTTTGGCTTCAATAATGGAAACAGACTCTGATTTAGGATGCCTATTGTTCAGGGAGAATAAATTGGCTGTGAAGTTTCCTTTAAAACTAGGCTAGTATGGGATTGCTACATAGGCCAGATCAGTCCTGTTTCCAGTGTAATGCCTCAGTTGTGTTGCTTTATGGTGCATTTTCCGCATATTTCTATTGACTTCGATGTGGAGATTGGAATGTATCTCCCTGCCATGAATCTCATGTAGCAGTGATATATGAAACCACGTTTAACTGCAAATATCATTGTGAACATCAATGTGGAAGCGCCACACATTTCCCTCTGCATTGAATAAATGGACATGCTGCAAACCTCAAATCTGCAGCTCACGTCAATTTATGAAGGTCTTCAAAAGGGTCCTGAAAACAGCAGAAGATTTGCAACATACTACACAAACACTCACTTTTGAAGCTGCTTAGGAATTTTTGTCTACTAAAGTGGCCTTGTCAGATATCAAGTGCATCATATTTCTCAAAGTCTAGATGTTTGTCCAGCAAAACATGTAGGTAAGATAAGATTATGTAGTGCCCCTGAAGCCATCAGGGTGCTACAAGGTTCTGCATCCCCACAAGGATGCAGGGCCTACCCCCCTAGGTCCCCGGTAGACCAGTGCCGGTAACACCAAAAACCCAGGTAATTCCAGTTTTCCCCAACAATCCCCCATACAATGGTACTTAGCTAGGGTCGGACCAATGGATGGCCGCCTAGAGGTGGAGCTAGACCAGTCGACTAGTTGACCAGGTGGGAGGGGCAGACTGTGGAGAGCAGTCAGTCTAAGTAGTGAGACGGTGAAGGTAGACGTGAAGAGACGCACTGACTTTGAGTGAGCAGTAACCTGGTGCCCAGGAGGGTAGTTGCCAGTGGGTACGGTGGAGTGCTCCATGAACTATGCACCAATGGGGTACAGGACCCTAGGACAGGCAGAAGCTTCAGGCAGGCCTGTTAACACCTGCACAGCGAGGGGACCATCAAGGACCTCGCTGACTTTAAAAATCCGAGACTTGGTAGCAAAGGAAGAACCGGGGACAGGACCAGAGACTCCAACCCCACAGGGGTCACACTACCGTCATACGAACTGCAGTGGAAAACCACCAGACGGGGACCTCCAGTTGCTCTACGTCACAGGGACCCATCAACCAGAGACAGGTGCAGGGGAAGAAGGTATCAGATTAGTAAACTGGCACTGGGACAAAGGGGACCTGAAGGTGAAACCAGACAGCCTCAGGTGACCAGTACCACCAGAAAAGTGAGTAAAGAACCAGTTGCACTGAACCCCTTGTGTGGACTACCTTCTTCTAACACCCGTCCTTACACCTACCCTCTGGGGCCCGCTCCGCTTGCGGAGGGCCTACCACCCAGGCTGCCATTAACACCAGCCCCAGTAGTGGACATTGGCAGCGGCGGCTCCATCTACATAGCCGCAACACCGCAAGTGGCGTCACGTATGAACATTATTCTAATCCCCTGTAAATATACCCTTTACAAAAAGGGCCCAGGGCACAGGACCAGGCAACGGCCACCAAAGTGACATTCCCCAGATATACACTGCCCGGGACAGAGTATCCCATAACCCTGGGCGACACAATTACACCAATAATTTGGGTTTGTTTTATACTAGTTTGCGGCAATAGAAACAGATCATTAGTGGAGTTACAACTGGAAAAATGTGTAGCTAATAGTATTGAAACTAATATTCATATTTACACAGTCATTGGCAGCAACATTATTAATAAATCTCTCTTCTGTAACCCTAAACCCTGCAAACTCAAAAGCAATAAGAGAATCAAAAGGGTTATCCACTAATTTAACATTGACGGCAAATACTTAAGCGGGCTTTACACGCTACGATATCGCTAGCAATTGCTAGCGATATCGTACGCAAAAGCACTCGCCCCCATCGTGCATGCAACATCGTGTGATCGCTGCCACAGCGAACATTATCGCTACGGCAGCGTCACACGCACTTACCTGGTCGGCGTCGTCGCTGTGACTGCCGAACAATCCCTCCCTCAAGGAGGAGGGATGTTCGGCATCACAGCGACGTCACTAAGCATCCGGCCAATCAAAGCGGAGGGGTGGAGATGAGCGGGACCTAACATCCCGCCCACCTCCTTCCTTCCGCATTGCGGCCGGCGGCAGGTAAGGAGACGTTCCTTGCTCCTGCGGTGTCACACATAGCGATATGTGCTGCCGCAGGAGTGACGAACCACATCGATAATCAACCATTTCCGATTTTTGGTTTTGGGATGACCTCTCCATGGTGAACGATTTTCCCCATTTTTGAGGTCGCTTAAGGTCGCTGGTAAGTGTCACACGCTGCGATATCGTTAATGACGCCGGATGTGCGTCACTAACAACATGACCCTGACGATAAAATATTAACGATATTGTAGCGTGTAAAGCCCCCTTTAGGATAGGTTACCAATGTCTGATCGACTGAGGTCTGAAACCCCCACTGATCAGCTGTTCTCTGTGCCGGTAGGCGAAAATGCAGAGTTCTGGAGCTGCGTCATCTTCTGATAGTGGCCATGGCCAGGTACTGCACATTCGCCTCCCATTCAAATTAATAGGAGGCAAATGTGCAGTTCCCAGTCGTGGCCGCTATCAGAATACGAGGCAACTCCGGCTGCTTGCACCAACAACAGCTGATCGGCAAGGGGGGGTACCGGACCGCGGCTCATCAGATCTTGAGGATCTATCCCTACGGATATGCCAATGTAAAAGTAGTGGACAACCCCTTTAAAAAGTCAATGTTTTATGTGATCTAACTGCAGCTGTTTTTCTGAATCTGGTGTTGATTTTCCTTTGTTCCTGAGCATCTAAATCTAGTCTTTTTAGCCAACAGGGCATGATCCTCATGAAGACTCCAACTGAGGATAGTTGATGCTTAAGGCCCAGTCACACACAACGAGATCGCTAACGAGATCGTTGCGGAGTCACAGTTTCTGTGACGTAGCAACGATCTCGACAGCGATGTCGTTATGTGTGACACCTTCCAGCGATCAGGCCCCTGCTGTGAGATCGCTAGTCGTTGCCGAATGGTCAGGGCCATTCGCTTCAAAGGCGATGTCCTGCTGGGCAGGACGCATCGCTATGTTTGACGCCTACCAACGACCTAACAGGGTCCCACCGTTGCCGAGATTGTTCTACAGGTCGCTCATCGTTACTGCGTCGTTGGAAAGATTTGACTGTGTGACATCTCACCAGTGACCTCCCAGCGATCCTTATCAGGTCGTATCGTTGTCGGGATCGCTGGTAAGTCGTTGTGTGTGACTGGGCCTTTACTCCCTACTTGGCTTAC